>NC_084595.1:47297626-47395126 GCF_033807715.1 Cololabis saira | reverse complement strand
GATGACGATGATGGTGGCGAAGACGATGCCGATGATGATGGCGATGAATGATGATGGCGATGATGATGATGGCGATGAAGATGATGACGAAGGCGATGACGATGGCGAAGACGAAGGCGATGACGATGACGATAACGATGCCGATGCCAATGACGATGCAAGTGATGATGGCAATGACGATGTCGATGGCGATGACAATGGCGATGACGATGATGGTGGCGAAGACGATGCCGATGAATGATGATGGCGATGATGATGATGGCGATGGCGATGACGAAGGCGATAACGATGACGATAACGATGCAAATGATGATGGCAATGACGATGTCGATGGCGATGACGAAGGAGATAACGATGACGATGAAGATGATGGCGATGATGGTGGCGAAGACGATGGCGATGATGATGGCGATGAATGATGATGATGATGGCGATGATGATGGCGATGATGACGATGGCGATGGCGATGACGAAGGCGATAACGAAGGCGATAACGAAGGCGATAACGATGATGATGCAAATGACGATGGCAATGACTATGGCAATGACGATGATGATCTATGGTTCGGTCGAAACGTTGTGGTATTCGTTTGCGCGCTCTGAGGGCCGTCCTGCTGCGAACCATCTGCCATCGTAAAAGCCCCCAAAACCGATTGAAGGAGCAGCATCAGTGTATGGATTGATGTCGTGGGGGTGAGCCAGTTGGTCATCATAAAAGAAAGTGATCCCCTTCCAGGTGGCAAGGAGGTTGAGCCACAACGAAGCTCGGCACGGCTCGAGTTGTCTGGGGAGATGGGAGACAAGAGAGATGGAACAGCGGAAGCGATGGACGGCAAGTGTGAGATGAAGGCCCGCCCTTGGGGAATAATGCGCATGGCAAAATTGAGGTGGCCCAGGAGGGAGAGGAGTTGGCGTTTGGTGCAGCCTGGAGCTAAGAGGAAATAGAAGACCGATAAATAAGAAGACCGATTCGGTTGAGCTTTCGGTTGGAAGAGAAGCCTGAAACAGATCTGTATCGAGAGTGATACCAAGGAATTCGAGGGAGGTGGAGGGGCCCGCCGTTTTCTCAGCGGACAATGGAACCCCGAGTTCGGAGAAAACGGAAGTCAGGGTGACCAGGCCGGAAGCGGGTGGCGATGAGAGAGGGGTAACGATGAGGAATCATTCAAGAGATGGACGAGGAAGGAATGCCGTGGTTGTTGGAGAGGATCCAGCAGAGGGCCTCTGAAGGTGTCGAAAAGTTAGGGGCTACTCTTGCAGTGACTGACTGCAAGTAGTATGCACCTCGTCAGCGGACGCTGAAGTACACCAGCCCGGAAGCGGGTGGCGATGAGAGAGGGTGCCAGAAACCCTGGCCGGATCTAGCGGCTGTAGTTGGTGGAGGTGGGCTGAGGGGGGCAGTGGCATCCCGGTGCCAGTAACCCCGGCTGAAGTTAGCTGTTGTAGGTGCTGGAGGTGGATTAGGTGCTGGAGGTGGGCTGAGGGGGGCAGTGGCATCCCGGTGCCAGAAACCCCGGCCGGATCTAGCTGCAGTAGTTGGTGGAGGTGGGCTGGGGGGGGGCAGCGGCATCCCATTGCCGGAAACCCCAGCCGGATCTAGCTGCCGTAGTGGCATCCCGGTGCCATAAACCCAGCCGGATCTAGCTGCTGTAGTTGGTGGAGGTGGGCTGGGGGGGGCAGTGGCATCCCGGTGCCATAAACCCCAGCCGGATCTAGCTGCTGTAGTGGCATCCCAGTGCCAGAAACCCCAGCCGGATCTAGCTGCTGTAGTTGGTGGAGGTGGGCTGGGGGGGGGGGCAGTGGCATCCCGGTGCCAGAAACCCCAGCCGGATCTAGCTGCTGTAGTGGCATCCCGGTGCCATAAACCCCAGCCGGATCTAGCTGCTGTAGTGGCATCCCGGTGCCAGAAACCCCAGCCGGATCTAGCTGCTGTAGTGGCATCCCAGTGCCAGGGACCTTGGGGAGGGAGTGAGGAGATTGCTGGTGTGGGTGGAAATCCGACCTGCGAACGACGGCTATGGGCTGATCCGGATTGTCCGCGTCCTCTTCCCTCCGATGGCGGAGGTGGGCTGGAAAGGCTGGAAGATGGTGAGCTGCAGTGATGCCGGATGTTCAGAAGGGATGAACCGGGTGGAATGTGGACGACTGAAGAGGCAGAAGTTTCTGGGCGGCTGTCAGGCTCGGGAGAGCGGTGTTTCGGGCACGGCGGCGGCTGAGGAGTTTGCCTCCTCCTTCTCCATGGCGGGGTGTGCTAGCATCCCGGTGCTAGTAACACCGCTGAGTTAGCTGTTGTAGGTGTTGGGGGTGGGCTGGGGGGGGCTAGCAACCCGGTGCTAGTTACCCCGGCCCCGAAGTTAGCTGTTGTAGGTTTGTTTGCGCAGGTTTGGCCGGAACCGGAGAAGTGCGGGAAGCGAAAGCGTTGGGATGACGGGCGGCGGGACCAGCCGCGGACGGGGCGAACGAGCAGCTGCCCGCGGGGCCGGAACGAGTCGAGGAAGAAAACCGGGCCGAAATGCGGTGGGAGGGAAGCCAGGCACTGGCCGGAACTGGGGAAGGGCGGGAAGCGAAAGCGTTGGGATGACGGACGGCGGAATTAGCTGTAGACGGGGTGAAATGAGTAGTTGCCTGCGGGGCCGGAACGGGTTGAGGAAGGAACGGGTTGAGGAAGGAAACTGGGTTGAAATGCGGAGGGAGGGATGCCGGGTACCGACATCACGATGCCGGTGGCCCCCAACCGAGGTAACCTGCTGGGACTGATGGAGCTGGGAAGCAGAGGATCCTGGCAACCCGGTGCCAAGAGCCCCTTCTAGCGCTGGCGGTTGAGGCTGCTGAATGAGCATAGCCAGGGTTTCTAGCATCCCGGTGCTAAAAACCCCGGCTGAGTTAGCTGTTGTAGGTGCCGGGGGTGGACTGGGGGGGGGCCTAGAAACCCGGTGCTAGCAACCCCGGCCGAAGTTAGCTGTTGTACTTGCTGGAGGTGGGCAGTGTAACGATGGAATCGTTTATGTTTCCACACGGACGGCTTAAGGTGAAAGACCGCTCATGTGCAGTTGAGGTTCCTGCAATGAGGCAACGTTGTTCGGAGATTATGTTTAACGAGAATGTTAATAAAAGACCTTGTGAGTAAAGGTAATGCTCAACGTCCGGTTTGTACGATCGCTTCTCTTTTACTATTGCGGTCTATGGGAAAAGCTTTCGGGGCCCCATGGGATGATTGATTTGATTTTTTTTTTTTTTTTTTTTTTTGGCGCAGTACCGTGGCTGGCCACTGGAAAATCTTCTGAGTGCGAGACCTGGGGGTCGACGTCACGGCGCGCCCTCGGAGTTGGCGTGATGACGTCATCCGGAAGAGAGCAGGTGTCGGCGGGGCTGATGGCGTGGCAGGCTGGCATGAGATTGAGAAGTTGAGAAGTTTTTTCTTTTTGTCCATGCGGTGAAAAAGGGACTCCTCCACCAGGCGGTGGCCCTATGGAGGGTGGCGACAGTCCAGCCCGAAACACCTGCAAAAGGCGGGCCGTCGGGGCCCCTGCCGGGGCGTGGCTAGACCGCCAGTGGATTGCGCAGCCTGGGATTGCCCGCGTCCCCGCCGATGACGGAGGCGGGCCGGGGGACGGGGAACGCACCTGCGGGCGAGCTGCCGCGATCCTGGATGTTGATGAGAGATGGTCCGGACGGGATGGACCACTCGTTTGTGGGTGCGTGTCGCTGGAGCCAGCGTTGACAGCAGCTCCGCAGGTGGCTGAGAGAAAAGAAAAAGGGTTGGAGAACACGTGCGTTCCGGAGGAATAAACCGCCGCCGGAGCGGCAGCCGACGTGGGAGGTCGGCGGGCTCTTGGCGGGACACCGGGGCGGACGGGGTGGCTCGGTCTCGCTGCGCGGCACCCCCGGGGGTGGGGGGTGGGCGGATTGCGCAACCTGCGCTGTCGGATCAATGGCGGGGAACACAGGAGGAGTCGGAGACCTGCGGCGACGATCCAGGATGTTCAGGAGAAGTGAACCGGACGGATGTGGATCACAGAGGATACGGGGCTTGACCGGCTCGCCGGGCGGCCGTGGGGGCCCGGAAGAGCGGCGCTTCAGCGACGGCTGAAGAATTTTCCTCCTCGGAGGAAATCCCGATCCCGATCAGCTGGTGCATGTTGCTGGTGATCTCCTGCAAGCCGATCGTGGTCCGAAGGCGGTAGCAACACGAGATCCATGATGCCTGAATGGGTGAGTAACTGTTTTCGAGATACGAGAGTGTGTAGGAGCGTTGACGTGCTGCCCGAGAGCCAGCGTGCATAGAACGAGAGCGAAGAGGAAGTGAAGGTTAGGCTGGTATTTGAAGGTTTGCCGGAAGAGGCGTGGTGCCGGAGGAGGCGTGGTTGAGGCGTGGTTGAGGCGTGGTCCTGCTCCCGAAATTCGCTTGTTAAGCTCCAACTTAGGAGTTTATATTATATATATTTACAAATATTATGGAAGACAACACAGTAAGCAGGCTATTAATTAATGACATCAATAACCATTTACCGGATTTTTGTTATCTGTGACTGTGATTGTGGGAAAGTTGACTATTGTGGAATCCATGAGCGCATTTAAACATGAATCATTAACACAAAACTGGACGCTAAACAGAATGTGACACGGAATGAGAATATCATTTTTGTCAGACGAGGGGGTGCTTTTCACGGCAGGGGTGCTGAATACGGCACGACACCGGACCGGGGTATGACAACTGCAGAACAAGTATAGGCGCACAATGAGAAACACTTTTTTCTCCATGAAAACACATGATTTATTTATTATCACAAATAAAAAAATGAATGTGCCTCCTGAGGCAACCTTTTGCTGAATAATACTCGATTTAACATTCAAATAAAATATTTCTCCTTTTGCATGTGGAGATTAGCACCTTCCTTTCGAACGTATTAAATACAGACGCAATCACAATCCCCGCAAAAACTTTCAGGCTTGGTAAATCTCATTGCGGGTGGTAAATGGAGATATTTGCATTTTCCCCTCCCAGTATTTAGCGATTTCTGGCGGGTACGGTACATGCCTGGATTCTTAAAACCTTTAATGAAGAGCTTGCCCCAGTGCTGACTCATCTGTTTAATGCTTGTCTGAAAGAAGGACATTCCCTACCCAGTGGAAAGACCCTTTAGTCTGTGCAGTTCCCAAGTGCAGTAAAACACGGCTCCCACAGGACTATCGACAGATATCTCTTCTGAGCTGTGTTGGCAAAGTGTTCGAGGGAATCCTGAAGGACCAACTGACCAACTTCTGCAGGAAACTGAAAAGGCTATACTTAATTCAAAGCATGGGTTTATGAAGATCTACTGTGTCAGCCTTATTGCATATTTTGCAAAGTTGGCATGATGTTGTCGACGCAAAACCTAAATTTGACGTGCATGTCACATACATTGACTTCACTCGTGCTTTTGACACAATCAACCATGATCATCTCCTTCACTCACTGAAAATACTTGGAGTATCGAAGAACATCTGGCTAACAGTGAGCAGCTACCTGGAGGATAGAAAGCACATAGTCTAATGGGGAAACCATCTTTCTAAGCAGCAGGCAGTTTTAGCTGGTGTCCCACAAGGGGGGGTTTTATCCCCTCTCCTGTTTGTTCTCTGCATGAACTCTCTTGATCGTTTGTTACCAACTAGTGTCAAGCCAATAAAATATGCAGACGATTTGACTCTTAGGGAACACCTCATGGGCTCCCTGCCAGGACAGATGCAAGCAGCGGTTGATGCAGTTACAGCCTGGGGTCAGACCGACTGTCTTGTAGCCAATGCTCTGAAGACTAAGGACATGGTTATTAGCCTCAGGGAGCCTCATAACCGTCCGGTAAACCCTCCTATCGTTTTGAACAACCAGGCTGTAGAGAGGGTGGACACATTCAAGCTCCTTGGAATACAGCTCTCCTCTGACCTGAAATGGGACGCACAAGTCCAGTTCATGTTGAAGAAGGCTCAGCCTAGTGTGGCCAAACGAGCACAGCTCCCCCCAGATGTGTTGACCCAGGTATATACGACGTTCATTAGACCAGTGCTGGAATATGCCTCACCTGTCTGGGCCGGCATCCCAAAGCACTTGATCCAGGAACTGGAATGTCTGCAGAGAAGGTGCTGCCGTATCATAGGGATACCAACTAACTCCTTCCCCACTCTGGAGGTGAAGAGAGAGGAGGCCACCTTAAGGGAATTCCATCAGCTACTGATAGAAGGGACCAACCCAATGATCCACAGCCTGTCTGCAAATACAGCTACACACTACGCAATAGGAGGACACTCACACAACCTGTGAGTCACACAAAAAGGCACCAGATGTCGTTCCTCCCGAGAGCATACAAGCTTTATCAGAAGTAAAACAAACTTTTTTAGCTTACAGTTGATATTTATTTTTTTGTTGTTTTTTTTTCTTCTCAATAGAGCGGCCCTCTTGTGTCAAAGTGTAAGAAACATCATTATTCATATTGTTATGCAATGATGTATCTCAAATAAACTTGAACTTGAACTTGAACTTGAACTTGAAGTCAAGGCAAGTTTATTTGTACAGCACAATTCAACACAAGGTAATTCAAAGCGCTTTACATCACACACATTGAAAGCGACAAGACAAAATGAAACAGTAAATAACAAATAAAATGAAATAAAACAATAAGAAAAGAGGTAAAATAATAAAAAGCACAAGTTGTTAAAAAATAAGGACAGTAGAGTACAGCAGGTAAGTATTTACTTAAACAGTAATGTTTTTAGGCCTGATTTAAAGGAGCTGACAGTTTGAGCAGACCTCAGGTCTACAGGAAGTTTGTTCACTGCAAAAACTCAAAATCTCAACAAGAATATTTGTCTTATTTCTAGGTAAAATGTCTAATTTTTAGTAAAAAAAAATCTCATTACACTTAAAACATCACTGGAAAAAACAACAATTTTCACCTGTTTCAAGTAGATTTGATAAAAGTAGATAAATCTTGTCCCACTGATAGATTTTTCTATTTATTTCAAGTGAAAATTTACTTGAAACAGGTGAAAATTGTCAAATAAGTTATTTTTCTGATAATGACTCTTGTTTTAAGTGTAATGAGATTTTTTGACCAAAAATGAAACATTTTAATGAGAAATAAGACAAATATTCCTGGTAAGATTCTGAGTTTTTGCAGTGCTCCACCGGTGAGTAGCAGAATAACTGAACGCTGCCTCACCTTGGTTGGTTCTGGTTCTTGGGAACCACAACAAACCAGATCCAGATGAACCTCAGGGGTCTGGGAGCTTCATAGGAACTAGCAGATCAACCATGTATTTTGGTCCAAGACCATTCAGTGCTTTGTAAACCAGCAGTAGATATGCTGCTATAGGCTTATGCTGCAGGGGGGCACCGACATGATCCGCTGGGCGGTGCCTCTCACCCTTCTTCTCCTCTCCTTTTCCCTGCCTCTCTTCTCCATTACCATTTTTATTTATTATAAATATCTCATAGCTATCATTTTTGTCCATCGTTCCTGTAGTTTCTTGTGCTGGCCCCCCTTTTTTTCTCTTTTGTGCATGTTTGCAAGCAGCGGGATGACCCTCCTCTGGTCATCCCGCTGCTGCTTCCACCTGCCTGCTGTGTGCTGCTGACGTCCCTGACTCCCCCGGTCTGGCCTTCGGCAGGAGGGTCCCCCCTTATGAGCCTGGTCCTGCTCAAGGTTTCTTCCCTCCTAAAGGGGAGTTTTCCTTGCCACTGTTTGGCCTAAGGCTTTTCTCCCACTATGGGAGTTTTTACCTGCCATTGTTTATGTAATAATTGCTCGGGAGTTTATGTTTATGTTTATGTTTATGTTTATGTTCATGTTCTGGATCTCTGGAAAGCGTCTAGAGACAACGGCCGCGTTTCCCAGATCAGTTAAGTAGTTCTTAACAGCGAAATACTTCTTTCAAACCTTCTTAAGGAGCCTGTGAAAGAAAATCGCGTTTCCCAGAGTTGCTCTTAGCTTAAGAATCTCTTTCATTAAGAAGGAAATGAAAGATGCTGCTGACCCAGTCTTTACAACCATCTTAGTGAACAAAGACTCACAGATCCAGCCGCGTCAGGCAAATCAATATCACACCAAGCAACGAGATATTAAAACAATGCACCCCGCACAAATTTTGATCTATTTTATACTTTAGATTTATATTGTTTAGCATTCATTGATGACAGCAAAGGGGGAAAAAAAGAAAAATAAGGAATAACAAGTGTGTTCCTGTATATGCTTTATGCATTACGCACAAATAAAACGATCATCATGAATATCATTTATTTGATAATTTGGTTGCTATACAGCATGTTCTCGCTGCAAATCAATGGCGTCGCCGTGCGCGAAGCAGAAATGTTTATATGAACGCATTCGTGCGTCAGCACTTCAGTCCCCTGGACGTGCTGTCGGACCGGGCTGTCCAGGCAGCCGGGACACCGATCCTCCTGCGCCCGAGCACCTACATGTGTGATGACAGGGAATTAGTGCATTGATGAGCAGCTCTGCGTGTCTCCACCAGTGTTGTGTTACTGAAAAATAGTAATAGTTACCGTTACTAGTTACTTCATTAAAAAATAACTCAGTAACTCAGCTACTTAGACCAAAAAGTAATGCGTTACTATGAAAAGTAACTTTTTAGTTACTTTAAATAAAAACATTCTTTTAAATGCTCCCATTTCATGCCCCTCTAGCCTTCATTTCAGCAGGTACTGTATGGATTTGCATTGTGCATCGTGTTCTGCATTCTAAACAGTCTCCCCGCTTCTTCACTTCCTGTATCAATAACGTTGGTTGCTTAGCAACAAGCTGAGAACGGCCAATGAGCTTCAGCAGCATAAGAACAGGAGCCTTTGATGAATCGTTCATTACAGTCCTCAAATATAATCAATGGTGTCGGTTTATAAGAATCTTTTTGCCCAGAAGAAAAAAGAGGGAAGACAACGACCCATAACTATTTTCTTCTCTTGAAAAAACACACCTGCACCGCGGCTTTAGGAGAAAAAGACGCTACAGCGCGAGTCGGGATGCAGCAGCTCAGAAGAGCAGGAATACGTGCGAGGCGGGGCTGATCTCTGCAATTTGAAGCCCTCTATAATTGTAAAAAGAATTTCACTTATCACGGGTTCTTTTTGGAAAATAACTCCTGCGAAAAACCAGGGATTGCTGTAATTCCACGTTGCAAAACTCGCCTTCTTTTGGCTCACCATGACCGTCATGTTTTTGAACGCACACACGCCCACTACGTTTCCTCTGGTCTCCGCGTGTGGGGATAAAAAGCTTTACTGTATCCAGAAATAAAGGAGTAACGCACCGTTTGGTAACGGTAATTGAGTTACTGAATTTAAAAAGTAATGCGTTAGAGTATTAGTTAGGCTACAGCAAAACTAACGGCGTTACTGTAACCCGTTACTAAATAACGTTAGTCCCAACACTGGTCTCCACACCCGCTGTGTCTCCAAACATCCGCAAATACAACGTTGATAAATGCAATAGTGAAAACGGTCAAGCAGCTAAATAAACTTCAGAATATTTTTTTGAGGTGAAGGATTCTGTTTTACTAGTCAGGAGGATATGTGGTCCTATATGCTGAATGATCGCAAGTTAATTTCTCCTTTCGTCCATCTTTCACATTTAATAAAAACAATACATTTCTTCATTATTCTCTTATGACTACTTCTTATTTAGTTGCAGTCTTGTTTTCATCATGAAAAAGGGTCATTGAATTATATTTATCATCTTAATTTTTCATTATAACGCACAGGCAGCAGGGAATTAGTGCGTTAGGTAGCAGTGCTGCGTGTGAAAATGCGCTGATAGTGATCGGTGATCGATTTGCCTGGCATCGATTGATTTGGTTTCAGAACCGGACAGCTCCTCCAAAGAGCGTCTGAAAGAGCGAAACTAAAGGACGGTGTTAAGAAGTCATCTGGGAAACACCTGTATCTTAGGGAACCTTCTTAGTTGAAACCTTCTTTGAACCTTAAGCCTTCTTAAATCCTTAAGAGAGGTTGGATCTGGGAAACCCGGCCAACATCTGTTGTATTAGACGCTATATAAATAAAATTGAATTGAATTGAATTGAGCAGTAATATTTCAAACTCTATCCTTTGACTCACTGGAAGCGAGTCTAGCGATTTCATGACCGGTGTAATCTTGACATTTGATTCATTCTGGAGCTATTACGCAGCATAGTTTTTTCTCTCTTTAATCCCTTTTATTAAAGCCATTGCCAAGTGTTCACCTAATGGACTGAGAAATAAAAAGCCCCTGTAGTAGGAAATAGTGAAAGATGGATATCATCTTTGTGGCACTGCTTCTATTGTGCTGTGCTGGTACATTCCTGTGCCCATCTATCGCTCATCGTCTCATCAACCTGCAGGGTTTTATTATCTGCTGAGCCTTTCACTCATTGTCAGCTCGTCACATCTGCCTTTTGGTAATCATGGCTGACTGTCATATTCATGTCTGACTTCAGGTCTTTAATCAAGTAATGTGGTAAATGTCACTAACCGTTATCTGAGAAGAAGAAGTTTAAGAACTTTAAGCCCTTTACCTTCAGCACTCAAAGTGGCAGCAGCTTGCCCCTCTCTAAACCGACAATCCTATGAAACAACAGGAGTTAGAAGGACAGGAGAACATATGTGCATCATTCCTTGTTGTTTTTGAAGTAAAACATACATTTCAGTGGTCCATTTTAAACACTTCAAAGGGTCAAAAACCAAATGTTCTGAGGTTTGTTTAAATTGAATAAATTCATCTTTACTTAAATTATATTACGCTTTTTTCATTTTGTTCCAGTTTGAAAATCTATTTTGCAATTTCCCTGGTCTTTAAAAATGTAGCTAAATCTTTTATATTGGCTATATTATCACAAATATTGGTATATGAAAAACAAATGAGCCTTCATTTACTGTCAGACTGGTCTTACAGTATATATACCCAGAATCCCTTTAGTCCTTTTGTTCAGTAAATGTGTTGTTGACAGCTATGTTGTCTGTAGTCACACAGTAAGGTAGGCAGCAGGCTGCAGCCTAGTCAGGGCACAGCGGCCCCAAAGTGCCGACTTAACCTCACTGCTGTCTCTACTAAGATCAGCAGACAACAAGCAGTTCTTCAGGTCCATTGGATCAGTGTCTGTTTGGAATGAGTACAACGTTCAATGATTATAAGGAGGCTGAATGAATATGTCCCTTCCCTTTTCCACTATCCTACCCTTTCACTACCAAAGGGCACTACTGTAGTTTCTCCAGGCTGCAGGCGATTTTTTTCCTTTTCTCTTTTTCTCTTTTTTGTGGTGGGATATATTCAACTGTTCCATTTGGCTGGTTTGTAGGAATGCTGTGACTATGCTCCCTCCTACCGGTTGGCCAGTGGAGCGAGGAGGGTTATCAAAGATTTGTTGAGGTGGGGGCAGGACCAGGGTCAACAGGGTCATGTCTGATTGGGCAAAACAGCAGGTCACTGAGCCTGTCACATGGCTGATGGATGATTTACTACTTCACTGGAGAGGTGAGGCCTTATAGGCCACATCTCCATGTCCACTGCGCATTTGCACACACCGACAAATACCCAACACACGTGTTTTGTTGACGGACAACCCACAGTGCTGCCCGGCTCTACAGTGCTCAAAAACCTTGAACATTAATGCATTTTCTATTAAGTCTAGCCATCCTTTTAGCCAAGCTTCAACTGAAGCACCTGTATTGATTCCTGCTCCAACCATTTTAGCTGTAGCCTTTCATGAGCTGCTCTAGCTGACTGTCCTGTTTTTTTTTTAAACCAACCATTTTTGTTATCTGCACCAATTTCCTGCACTCATAAGAGACTCCATTCTTTCCTTTCTCCCCACCTCTTACACTCTTCACATTTTGTCCACTTTAGCTGTACAGTGATGGAAAATCTATGCCATTCAGTTTGTTGTTATTTGCAGCTGCTGCTGTGTTGTCAGATCTCTGTGTTAAAAGAGAATGGACATGGCTAAAATTAAAAGAAATCTTAGGCCCTCTCACCCATCAATGACTATACTGCATTTTCCAAGACATGTTTATTTTTTAGTCCATTGCAGAAGCACAATAAACATAGTTTTTGTTTTGTTTAATTTTATAGCCATGTGGTTGAATATAATCTCCTTTTTGACTTGCTTATTTATATATGTGTAGATCTCTTCTTTTCAGTGTCTCCTGGAGATGCTGTATAAATATGTGACCACACTGTTGTTGTGAAATTTTATAATGAATGAACATTGTTGATCTGCAAAAATGTCTACTTGGATATGTAAGTAGGTAAGTAATCTCTATCTTAAATGTAGTTTTAACAGGTCGATAGCCATTGTACTGAGTTGAGATGCCCAATAATTAGTTTCACCAGACAGTCGTTTTAATGCTGTTGCTGATTGGTATTTATAGTAGGCTGTTTGTCTCTACCCACTGAATACAAGTTACAGCAAAGATAAAGGGGAAAGAAAAAACAGGAGGGATCATTTGTACATTTTTCTTAAATATTGGCATAAAAAATAAATAAATATATCCATCCATGCTGTACAGGGTCACGGGGGTCTGCTGGAGCCTATCCCAGCTAATTTCAGACGAAAGGGGTAAAGGTTTTTACCAACATGGTAATATACAGGACTGTCTCAGAAAATTAGAATATTGTGATAAAGTTCTTTATTTTCTGTAATGCAATTAAAAAACAAAAATGTCATACATTCTGGATTCATTACAAATCAACTGAAATATTGCAAGCCTTTTATTATTTTAATATTGCTGATTATGGTTTACAGTTTAAGATTAAGATTCCCAGAATATCCTAATTTTTTGAGATAGGATATTTGAGTTTTCTTAAGCTTTAAGCCATGATCAGCAATATTAAAATAATAAAAGGCTTGCAATATTTCAGTTGATTTGTAATGAATCCAGAATGTATGACATTTTGGTTTTTGTAATTGCATTACAGAAAATCACAATACCCCCCCCTCCCACAATACTGCAGACAGTGTTTTAAGGATTGTGAAAATGTTCAACTAAAATGATCAAAAGACTGTATCAATGCAACCAAGTTCACTACTATAGAAGGTTTAGCAAGGCGCAATCTTTTCCTTTTTTCCTTCTTCTTTATTTTTTTGTATTTTCTAAAATGAACAGATAATGCTGCAGATGCACCTTCTCAGGTGTCATGGTAAAAAAAACATGTTTAACCTGTCTGAAAAAAGAACAAAATCAGAGTGCAAAACAGTATGAATGTAATGCTTTTGGAATAATCCATCCATCCGTCCATTTTCTATACCCGCTTTATCCTTTGCAGGGTCACGGGGGTCTGCTGGAGCCTATACCTGCAGGTTCCTGCACAGGTCTCCAATCTATTGGAGGGCCTGAAAAATAATACATTCAATTCCTTCGTGTCTAAATTTACTATTTGCTGTCTTGAATATTTGATAAAAGCAAACCAAAAATAAATGAATGACACATCATGATTGACTCCCTTGCCCCCATCAGTGCTGTAATTTCAATCCAGTTCAAATCTTCTTTGTTAATCCACTAAAGTTAAATTATCTTATTGCATAGCTTTATTCTGATGTTATGACCGTATTTGTTAGATATTTCTGCTGAATTAGTATACGTAATTTTTGCTTAACTCAGCACTAAGCATGGAGGCCCAATAACTCAATTTTGGTCGCGTCTTTCAACAGGTTCGAGAAGTCTTGTGTTTTTTTTCTGATGCACTTTTCCAAACCTCAAGCATGCTGCCAAGCTCTTTTTATTCATAAGTGATAATAAGAGGCTTTCTCTTTACACCTCTTCCAAACAAACTATATTTCTATATGTGTTGTCATGAACATGAGTAGTAATATAACTACTCACATGCACATTTAACAAGCTCAAGATCTTGTTGACTCTCAGTGGTGTCCAGCTTGTTCATTTGTTTTCTTTTTTTTTTCTTTTTTCTATTTCTCTCAGCATGGCACAATCTGAACTTGGGGTAAATTTGCTGGGAGGATCTGCAGCTGTATTTAATTATTTTCACTTGTGGATAATCTTTCTTACTGTAAATGTTGGAATCCAAATTGTTTGAACATTCCCTTATAACACTCTCCAGAGTAATGTACAGTAATGTACAGTAACTACAGGTTCCCACACCTGAATGCTCCAGACCAGCAAATAGCCAAAATACCTTATTTCATAGAGGTCCACATCCCTGCTAAATAATTCATCATGGGCTGATAATTAGCAACACCTGGCTGTAGCTTACCAGTTAGGCAAGCCAGGCCTGGCGAAAAATTTGATATTTAATGGTTTGCATTAATGGGCATGGCCTAATGGCTCAACAGCACCCCCTAGAATACTTTGTGCCTCACGCCCCACAACATGGTTTGTTGTGTCCGAACAGAAAGTCGGTCATTTTGAATTAATCGTGTAATTTTGGTGCAATTTATGCCACTTCTTTGACCGTTAATACGGCCCGAACCGTAACATGCACCCAGGTGTGTTATACATCAAAATGTGCGTCTCGATCCTGCGACGATGTGCTTTACTTTTCTCAGTCAAAAGTGTTACCGTGGCGACAATACACGCCAAAAAGCGTGCCCCCATTCATCTGGTTGGTCCATACAGATAAAACTTCATGCCTCAAGCCCCACAATATGGTTTGACGTACATGCACCAAAATCGGTACACACCTGTATCATGTCGCAACTTAAAGAAAAGTCTCTTGGCGCCATGGCCGAAACCGAAGAAGAAGTCGGCCATTTTGAATTAATCGTGTAATTTTGGTGCAATTTCTGCCATTTCTTCGGCCGATTCTTCGCCCGAACCGTAACGTGCACCCAGGTGTGTTACACATCAAAATGTGCGTCTCCATCCTGCGATGATGCGCATTACTTTTCTCAGTCAAAAGCGTTACCGTGGCGACGTTAGTCACCAAAAAGCGCACCCCCCCTTCTTCTGATTGGTCCATATTTGATAGTTCCTACTTTCTGCCATAACTTTTGAATGGTTTGACATAAAGAGTTGTGGGTGGTGGCATCGGACTCGGTTTTGAGTCCTTGAACATAATTGGTGCAGAATTAGCCCCGCCCCTTCTTCTGATTGGTCGATATTTGATAGTTCCTATTTTCTGCCATATTTTTTGAATGGTTTGACATAAAGAGTCATCGGTGGTGTCATCGGACTTAGTTTGGAGTCCTTGACCTTTATTGAATTGAATTCAATTCAATTATATTTATATAGCGTCTAATACAACAAAAGTTGTCTCTAGACGCTTTCCAGAGACCCAGAACATAAACATAAACCCCTGAGCAATTATAACATAAACAATGGCAGGTAAAAACTCCCATAGTGGGAGAAAAACTTTAAGCCAAACAGTGGCAAGAAAAACTCCCGTTTAGGAGGGAAGAGGGAAACCTGGACCAGGACCTGGATCATAAGGGGGGACCCTCCTGCCGAGGGCCAGACTGGGGGATCGGGGACGTCAACAGCACAACACACAGCACATTGGTGAAAATTGCATGCGCTGCATGCAGCTTTAATTACTTTCCCTTTTTCGCTTTATATTTTTTGTTTGCTCGTGCTTTTGCACACAAATATTTATACAGCACAGATGACTGGGAAATGTATGGGTGTATTACTTTTTTTCATCCTAATTTTAAGAAAAAACATTTTTCCCCACTGAGAAGGAATATATTTCTGCTCTTTGCGCTCCAGTACTTTCTATCACTCATCTTGCCCAAGGCTATGACCATGGACTTGGACAGCTGATGTTCATGACATTAGACACAAAAAGGGTGAAAGTCAAAAGACTACCTAGTTGTTTTGTTTTGTGCATACATTTAACATATAGGAAGGTTTCTCTAACTTTCTCTGCCATGCCAATATCTAGAGGAAGAAGGATTCCCAGTCGGTGCTACTTTGTGAACAGACACAGCCCACATCGCACACAGTATGCTGCCATTGCAGAATCATCAAATTGACAGAAGCATCATTAGTAAGGGTGCTGGTTTATTCTTAGCACACATAGCTCGTCTCTTCCATGTTTCACCTTTTGCTACACCTACCTCCCAAGTTGAAACAAAGGTGTTACATTAATACCCAATTATTCTGCTTCTGAGTCATTCACATCCAAAACAAGGTGGCACAAAAAGAAAAGTCCCACCTTAAAAGTACTGTGACTGAGGAATTTATGTGGTAATCACTGCAGAGAAAATCAAAACTCCCAAGTACTTTTGCCTTTAAGCAATGTTCTCATACATTTGGGGATAAACAAATCAAAACAAAAAAATCACATCTGGTAAATACAACTTTACAACTATACAACAAGTGTTTACTACTGTTTTGGATAGATCAGAGGCTGCAAACTCTCATTTTGATGGAAGGAAGCTGGCAAAAGCAAAAGTGTAAGGGAAGCATGTCCTGCCTATTTTTCAAGAACTGCTAGAAGAAATTGAAGTGACTTGGAAAGTCAACTCGTACTCTGACCAGCATCCCGTTCCACTGTAGAGCAAGTTCAGCCGGGCATGTT
The DNA here is from genome assembly GCF_033807715.1 of Cololabis saira. Taxonomy (NCBI): domain Eukaryota; kingdom Metazoa; phylum Chordata; class Actinopteri; order Beloniformes; family Belonidae; genus Cololabis; species Cololabis saira. The sequence goes on along the minus strand of NC_084595.1, from coordinate 47,378,630 downwards.
ACCCACAATGTATAAGCCCCAATTTGGTGTTGGTGTTTCAGGGGTCAGAGAAAAATGCCATCAATTTTGCTACTGTTGTTGCACAAGCACCTTTTTCATGCACTGTGTAATGAATACATTCCAATAGGTGCATCCATGCAAAATTCTACAGGCACTGTCCAATGTCATCAAAAACAAACTACAAAAGTGTATTGCAAAACAGTCATGTTCACAATAACACAGCCTCTGGAGGCCAACTCCACAACTGGGATAACACAGGTGGCCTGAACACCTGACGTCTTTGTGTTTTCGGCAGCTTCTTGACATTAAAACAAGATTTTGACACCTCCATTTACACCATAGTTCACGTGATGTTGATGCTGGCAGGTGTGCTTTTCTAAGATAGACTGTATTAAACAGTTGTCATGGGTGTGAAATCAAACGACTGAGACCAAAATATTTTTTTGAACCGGGCTGTAACTACTCTAAACTTGGACATTTTATCAAGAGAGTCAATGGAAATGACTCGCTTTTGCAGCCAGCCTCATGTGGCCAGTTGAAGAACTGCAACGAATCTTGTGTATTAACCTCAACCCTGGGACTTGGATGGTTGACATTTGGTCATTTCCTGCATGTCAAGATCCAGCAGAGATGGCAGGGTGAGCATGTTGCCTTCTGCAGCTGCGCTGCACTGCCACTAGTGAGAATGGAGGACTCATCTTAACTGTCAGACAGCATAAGCTCTGGGTCAGGTGACTCCCCGTCATCAACTCCTTCAGGTTGGCAGGAAAAAGGACATCACCCTCAAACAGACTGTCTGCTTGATGCAGTGGAAACATGTAGGCGATGGGTTGAGGGAAGAGAAGAAGTTTTTGAATGACGACTGACGCTCTGTATGATCAGAGCAGGAGTTTGGTTTGCAGTAACTCAGACTTGTTCCCAGGGCAGGGTTGCCCTTTGTCACCGGTTCTGTTCATAATTTTTTATGGACTGGATTTCCAGGTGTAGACAGGGGCTGGAGTGGATCCGGTTTGGGAACCACAGGATTTCATCTCTGCTTTTTGCAGATGATGTTGTCCTGTTGGCTTCATTGAACAGGGACCTTCAGCATGTCCTGGGTCGGTGTAAAGAAGAGTGCGAAGTGGCGGAGATGAGAATCAGCACCTCCAAATCTGAAGCCATGGTTCTCCACCGGAAAAGGGTGGCTTGCCTTCTCCGGGTGGGTGGAGAAGTCCTGCCTCAGGTGGAGGAGTTCAAGTATCTCGGGGTCTTGTTCACGAGCGAGGGAAAGATGGAGCGTGAGATTGACAGAAGGATTGATGCAGCTATGTGGTCGGACAAGATCGCAGATACAAGCGGCCGAGATGATTTTCCCCCACAGTGTGGATGGACGTTCCCTTGGAGATAGGGTGAGAAGAGAAAAAAAGATAGGGTGAGAAGCTCAGCCACTATGGAGGAGCTCGAAGTCGAGCCGCTGCTCCTTCACATTGAGAGGAGTCAGTTGAGGTGGGTTGGGCATCTGTATCAGATGCCTCCTAGACGCCTCCCTAGAGAGGTGTTCCAGGCATGTCCCACCAAGAAGAGACCCCGGGGAAGACCCAGGACACGTTGGAGAGACTATGTCTCTTGGCTGGACTGGGAACGTTTTGGACTCACCTCGGAATAGCTGGAGGAAGTGTCTGGGTGAGGGAAGCCTGGGCATCTCTGCTAAGACTGCCTCTGATGAGGTCACACAGGAGGTGCCACTCATAGTGAGACACTTTTTCAGGTTGTCACTGTATACTTTTGTCGAATCTAACTTGAAGGCTTGTGTCATTGTGTCTCTTCTTAACAATTAGCCAGTGGTGCTCTGGGCCCTTATCCCAAAGCGCTGTTGGTGCTCCAGCTGCAGTGACAGCAGGAGATGTTCACATATGTGGTCCAGACTTTAAATGAGTCGAACATCCATAGCAGGTTGAACTTGCACTAAATAAATAAATAAATAAATAAATAAATAAATAAATAAATAAAAATAATAATAATCAAAGCTGCAAGCAAGAACGGGCCCTCGCACCCTTGTGCACGTTCATGCGTGTTGCAGTGGAAGCGCTTGTATGGCTGTGTATGTGTATGTATGTGTGTATATGTATGTGACTGAGTGGCTATATGTGTGTGTGTGTGTGTGTGTGTGTGTGTGTGTGTGTGTGTGTGTGTGTGTGTGTGTGTGTGTGTGTGTGTGTGTAATAATCCAAACAAAGCTCCACCTGAAGTGTATCTATAGTGGGGGGGGGGGGGGGGGCAACCCCGCCACCCGCGAGACCAGGGGCCGACCAGGAAGAACCCGGAACCCAAGCCACCAGCAACCCCACAGTGGGGAGAAGTAGGAGGGGGGCAACCCACCGCCAGCGAGGCCACCTCCCCCCCCAGGAGGCGGCCGAGGGGGCCCGCGGGCAGGGCCCCCACGGCGCGGGAAGAAGCAGCCAGAGATCCCGCGGCGGCGGACCGTGACCCAGGCAATCCCCGGCCACCCGGTCCGGGCCGGACAAGTGGCTAGGAGGCCCTCACCCTCCAGACCAACGACCCACACCCGGCGAGAGGCCAGCCCGCCCGGAGAGACAGAGCCCGGCCGTCGACGCGGGCAGGTGCACCCGCCCCCACGAAGGTGGCCCTCCAGGACCAGAGGGGCGCCGCGCAGCGGAGGCGGCGGGGGGGAACGGAGACGGGCCCGGAGAGAGGGAACCCCCCCAACATGGCGACACCCACGCGGGCCCGACAACGGAGGGCCCCAGACCCAGGCATCCCATTCATTCATCCATTCACCTATCCGATACCTATACTAATAATAATATGATATACTATACATAATAATAATAGTAATAATAATAATAATAATAATATTGGTAATAATGATAATAATAATATTGGTAATAATAATAATAATAATAATAATAATAATAATAATAATCTTTGTATAATATAATATTGATAAATTATTAAATTTTGTTGTCCTGCCAATGGAGACCCAAATCCTTCATGACAGGACCCTTCCACACCGCATTCTCACCGACACAGACGCACAATCACGCACCTTTTCCACCGTTTCTTCAGTAAGGAAATCAGTTATTAGGGCTCGGGCCCTAATAACTGATTTCCTTACTGAAGAGTCGGCAACACTGGCTGACGAAGACGTAGAACAAACTTGAATCAGGCTCCTAAGCACTTCAGAAGTGTCTGCAATTTGGAAATATTTAGATTAAATTGGACAGAAAATACAGTGCTCCAGCAGCTTGTAGTGTTTACAATTCGGCTGCAATTTGGGAATTGGACAGAAAAGTGAGTTGCTTCTTTTTTTGTGTGTGTGTGAATTAATTCAATTCAATTCAATTTTATTTATATAGCGTCTAATACAACAGATGTTGTCTCTAGACGCTTTCCAGAGACCCAGAATATGAACATAAACCCCCGAGCAATTATTACATAAACAATGGCAGGTAAAAACTCCCCTAGTGGGAGAAAAGCCTTAAAGGGGACATATTATGGCATTTAATGTATATTTTAAACAGGCCTTGAATGTCTTAAAAACAATCTAAAGCTTGTTTTTTCTACATAAATCAGAAATTCAGTCTCTGGGCCATGTTTTTATTTTTTCCGCTTCTTTTTTTTTTTTTTTTTTTTTTTCCGCTTCTAAAGCCTTTTTCTGTGCTTCATTTTCAGGGCGGAGGGGGCTATGATAATGAGGCTCTGCGCTGATTGGCTGCTTGAATGACGTGTAGGAGGGGAGGAGAATAAGCCTCGCTCCGGCCAGAGCAGCCGGCTGCGTCGTACACAAAACGTGTCCCATGCGAGAAGCTTCTGCGACAAAATCAATTCCATGGCTTTATTTTTTTTGTATTAGACTGTCCTAACTGGCCGCGAGTTTAACAGTTTCAGTGTGGACAGAGAGAGTTTAACAGTTTCAGTGTGGACAGAGAGCGTCCGATGTCACGCAGCTCGACCTGATAGCGGACGCTTTCATTCAGTTACACGCTGTAAACGGATATTAAAGCCTGATTTACGGTTCTGCGTTAAATCGACGCGTACCCTACGCCGTAGGCTCTGCGTTGGTGTAACACGGAACCATAAATCAGCCTTTATTCACCTCGTCTTCACAGAGGAAGATTTCTCATCATTTATGTTACAAGACAGATGAATCATGTTAACTGTAAATAAATCACAACACTGAATTTTCACAAATGGCAACTTTATTGTTAAAAAAATAAAATATGAGTTGTATATAAATAACATTTATGCACTATTGCTGGCTCAAGGAAGGACCGTGCGTTTTCTGAAGGTGTCGCTTCAGGTGCTTGGAAGATCTGAAACCATACAGAAAAAATGTATTACTAATTTACCTAACGAGTGAGTGGCTCCGTTAGGGAACACTGGAGCCGGGCCGGTCTGTGAGCAGCCCCCGCAGCTCCGTATGCGGCGCCGGGGCTCCGGAGCTAAGCTAAATACTTAGCCCATGCAAAGATCATACAAATATAAATAACATTAAAAAAAAAGGAACTTACCGCTGACTCGTGTGCAGTTGCCGGGTCCGTGCTGTGGGAACTGATCCTTTTATGAGGGTAAATGTCGATGCAAAATCTCATTTCTACTCTCCCTCGCTGTTCAAACAGCCACGGCGTCTAAACAATGGCGGACGCTCCAGCCGGCGGAGAGAGCTGGTTGTGGGCGTGGTTTCAGCAGTGGAGGCCGAACCTCTGCGCCTCGGGTGACGTCACCCTAGGCACAGATTCTAATCGGCTCAAAAAAAATCACGTGACACTGGGGGATTCTGTAAGGCGGGGGTCACAGACCTTGCAGAAATTCATGGGATTTTGTCTCCCCTCTGCTGGCAGGGTGAGGGGAGACCACTTTATATATGTTAAAAAGAGGAAAAAACGTGTTTTTCATAATATGTAAGCCAAACAGTAGCAAGAAAAACTCCCCTTTAGGAGGGAAGACACCGTGAGCAGGACTTGGATCATAAGGGGGGGAGAAACCTGGACCAGGACCTGGATCATAAGGGGGGACCCTCCTGCCGAAGGCCAGACTGGGGGAGTCGGGGACGTCAGCAAGCACACAGCAGGCAGGTGGAAGCAGCAGCGGGATCGATTTTATCAATATTAAATCAATTATATTTTTTTCATTTGATAAGCAAACCATGACAGCAAGTCTTAGGCATTGTACTGTTTGTTTTTCAAATTTGCATTAGTTTTAAAGCATTGTTTTTCAGAATGTTTTCAGTTTATCTTAGCTTGCTACATTTTCCCAGAGTTGTAACTTCAGTGTTGCAAAGCAGAATTCAATATAGTTAATATACTGGTATGTATGTGTGTATAAAATATATGTCTAGAGTGTGTATCTACACACGCAGACAAACACACACACATAAAGGTAGGAAGACCATTCAGGCACAAGAGAACGCTCTTCTTTCTCTCTGTAAACATGTAAGTTTTAAGTGAAGCTGAATGAAGCAGGGACTCCTGTCTGGTATGCTGTCTGACATGAAAGGCTGCTGGGACCGAGGAACGAGCTCTGAGAAAAGTATTCCCACTGGACCCTCTGGCAGAAGGAACAAGAACACCTTGAAGGATGACAGTGTCAGAAGACTGAGCAATGCCTTCTCCCCAGCACATGAAACGCAACACAGGGATGTCTCAGATCTCTGGCAATCTGCAGATGTGAGCGATGCATAGAGAGCACCTGGCTCTTCAAGGGAAGCAACCATTTCAGATGACACAGAATTACTTGTCAAGTAGAATCACTGTAATGGAGATATAATCCCACAGTCATCACTCAGAAAGTCGTGTCTGCAGGGCAAGTTGGAGGAACAGCCAGATATGCAGTTTAACATTTAGATGGTAAACGTCACTGCAACCACTGTATTAATCATACGCTAAAAAAAATAGTGAGCAATGACAAGAGTCACTTCGATTAAGAAAAATAGACACACTTTAAATTTCAACTAAGACACAGGAGATACAAAATGTTTTAAATGTAGATCAATAAGATATTCTGCTGATGCTGTTAGCTGGTGAATAGTCCCTGAGAGGAACAGGATTGGTCTTTGTAGGCTTGTCAGGTGACAGAGACAAGTCGGACAGGAGAGCTCGCAGTCACTGCTGTGGATACAGAAATGTGCCTTTGCTCTCTTGTCACTTGGAGGAGTTTTGCCACTCATCCACCTTCCTTGACCTGTCACTCCGTTCTCTGACAGCTAGTAGGCTTTACTCCTACTTCCCTTCCTTCCCCCCTTACCACTACTTCATCCTCCTGGTCCCTCACAGTATTCCGTATCTATCACAGCATGAGGATCGTGGGGCCTCATTTTCATGTGTCAGGCCCCTCCGTCAGCGTGACAGCTCCCCAGCCGCCTGTCTCATTAGAAACAAGCAGCTTGCTCTGGGTAGCGGAAGGAGAGGCGATTGGCGTTCAGCTCTCCCCGACTCAGGAACGGTGAGATCAGATCTGCTAACACCAGTCAACCAGATCATCATCTGTCTTGATCTAACATCTACACATACACTGATCTAAGCATACTGGTCTTGGCTGCAACAGGGATCCACACATGAATACCCTTTATTTCTCCCATTTTTCAAGTACCGTGCAGCTTTATTTAAGTTTTTTAATATAAAAGGATTTCTCATAAGAAAGGAAAAAAAAGAATAAATAAATTGTATTTTCAAAAACAAAAACAAGATTGAAGTTTATTTTTTGGGTAATCATACAGTATTTATCAATGGTGTGTGGTTTACTTCAAAAGAGCTGCTGTTTTTATTATTTTCAGTACAGCAGGTTTGTTGCATTGTATCATCAATGTTCTTTTGTGATTTAAAATTGTCCCTTTGTCCCTTACAAAGTTCAGCAGATCTCTGTTGCTGTATCCAACTTATTTTGTCTCAGGGGAGAACGCTTGATTGTAGGAAAAAAAGTTGTTTACTTTTTTAGACTTGCATATCAAATGGCCTTGAAGAATTAAAAGAAATCCTTAAAATAACTAAACATCAGACATCTATGTTTCCCACTTTATTGTTTGTCCTTGAGTGTTAATTGTGCAATGTAGAGACATCCATTAGGCAGGCTTGCGTTTGAAGTTTTCTGATGCGAGACCTACATGTGAGATGGCGAATAGTTAAATTCTAATTGCGTGAGGAATTTGTATCGCTATAATTTGGGGAGGCTTTGTATTCTTCCTTTTTAATGACTGTAACATGGCTAGCTAAGATAGGAAGAAGAAGAGATTTTGTGAGTTTATAATGAACTGTGAAAGGCCTTTTGAATATGTATGAGGATGCAAGACCCAAGGCAAGATGTACACAAGCTCCCCTGATGGGTGTAAAGTTGATCGTATCGTTTACTTCCAAAGACCATGCCTCATTTAGTACAGAGTTAAATTCAGGGCAATTCATTGTAAAGTGATACAGTTTTGGAAGAAATACAGCACCAGAAAATTGGGTTACAATGGAAAGAAGTTCCTTCACATTTCCAATTTTATTGTCTGGTATGAATGTCATATCTTAGCTATTTCATACAAAATTATTTAACATAGTTTCAAATCCTGTTGTTAGCTAACCTATATGACATCTTCAGTACACAGTTCCCTTATTTATTTTGCTGTTTATTTATTTATTTTTCTCTAAAAGCAGGCATTGACTAAAACAGAAGAAAAGTTTGTCATTGACTTACTAGCTCTGGGTTAAATCTTTGCCGTAGATGCCATTTCCGGTTTGAAGCAGTCGTGAACTTTCAGCGCTCTTTTCTTCGTGTATGTGTGATTTTTTTTGTTTTGGTTTTTTGCACAATAGTTGTCCTTATCTCTTTGATTCACCATGACCAGAAAAAGTTGGATAAACCAATCAGGAAAAGATCGCGAATTAGCGGTCAGGGGGGGTACTGTACCGCGGAGAAATGGAGTGACGGAGAATTCCGAAGGGTTCACTACGGCGTCACGGCGTCACGGCGACGGCGTGTGCACGGCGTCGATTTGAACCATTCTCAGGCTTCTATGTCTTATGCTGTCAGCATGAATACTGGACCGTTTCCCCCTCCGTCTGGGGGCCCCGGCGGTGCCGGGGGCGCCCGTGGAGGTACGGTGGGGCCCTGGCCCGGCGCGGAGGGCCGGCCCTCGTCAACTGGATGGCCGGTGGGGGAGCGTGGGGGTCCTTCCGGGGCCGGCTCTGCTGGTCCTGCCTCCTGGCTTCGGCCTCTGCTCCCCCTCCTTCCCCCCCTACACAATTCATACGCACATAGGCGAAGGGGCGGGGGGTCCGGGGCGTGGGTCCCGCGTGGCCCGGCACTCCCCGCCTCACGGTTTTAACAACACTGTAGACACTGCACATTCAACATTTAATAAATACATTTAACAAGGACATCTAGTTCTGGAGGGGGGGGATTATTGTCAACTTGATACCCTGTCCTCCCCCTCCCTGTTTTTATGGCATTAATCATATGCACTCAACACCAGGGTCGGGAGGGGGGCCCACATCACCCGCGTTCTCTCGCCGGCCTGGGATTGGTGGATCGCGATGCCCGGGCCTGGCGGGGCTCGCCGCGCAGCCTGGGGCGCCTTCTGGCGGTGCTGGACCCCCCCGAGGGGGAGGGGGAAACGGTGCGGGATTGTGCGTCTTTGTCGGTGAATAAAGCGGTATGAAAGGGTCCTGCCATGGAGGATTTGGGCCTTCATTGGCAGGACAACAAAATTTAATAATTAATTAATATTATACTATACAAAGATGGTTATTAATATTATTATTATATTATTATCATTATTGTGTTTAGTATAGTATATTATTATTATTATTATAGATATCGGATAGATGAATGGATGAATGAATGGAATGCCTGGGTCTGGGGCCCTCCGTTGTCGGGCCCATACGGGTGTCGTCCTGTTGGGGGGTTCCCTCTCTCCGGGCCCATTTCTGGTCCCCCCCGTTGCCTCCGCTGCGGTGCCCCTCTGGTCCTGGAGGGCCACTTTCGTGGGGGCGGGTGCACCTGCCCGCGTTGGTGGCCGGGGTGGCTCTGTCTCTCCGGGCAGGCTGGCCCCTCGCAGGGTGGGGGTCGTTGGCCTGGAGGGTGAGGGCCTCCTGGCCACGTGTCCGGCCCGGACTGGGTGGCCGGGGATTGCCTGGAATATTGTTTTCACATATAAATAAATAAATCACAGACACAAACACCACAGTGAAGGAATAAACAAAGATAAAGTGCAGGCATATACAATAAGTTGTAGTCCAGTTTTAGATTTTTTGTCACTAAGGAGCGGGGGGGGGGGGGACCTGAGTCATTGATGAGCCTGACCCTAACCCTAACCCTAACCCTCTCACACTCAAACCTGCAGTAAAACTCGTTGAGCTTGTTTGCCAGGGGGAGGTTGTCAGATGTCTGAGGGGGTTTTGGTTTACAGTTCGTGATGGTCTTCAGGCCTTTCCAGACAGAGGAGGAGTTCCCCTCAGAAAGCTGTTGCCGCAGTTTCTCAGCGAAGCAATGTTTTGCTTCCCTCACTGCCTTAGCGAACCCGTACTTGGCCTGTCTGAACCGATCCGCATCCCCACTGCGCCTGGCCGCCTCCTTCTCCGACCTCAGCCGCCTGAGGTGGGCTGAAAACCAGGGCTTGTCGCTATTAAAGGTCTTTCTGGAGCTGAGGGGAACGCACATCTCTTCGCCAAGGCTGATGAATGATGTCACAGTGTCCGTGTATTCATCCAAGTTGTTCCCAGCCTCAGGCCCCGCCCACTGGACAAAGTCCTGGTCACAGCCTGCCCTCTCCACCCAGACTCTCACATGCCTCACTGGACCACACTCTGAAATGCCGCACTACAGGTTTGGAGAGCTTTAGTCTCTGCCTATAGCGAGGGATCAGATGGATGAGATGGTGGTCACTGTTGCCCAGTGCGGCATGGGGGACAGAGTGGTAAGCCTGGCGAATGGTGCAGTAACAGTGATCAAGAGTGTTCACACCCCGAGTTGGGCATGTAATTTGCTGCCTGTATTCGGGGAGAGCCCGGCTGAGATGAGCCTGATTAAAGTCTCCCAAAACTACAGCAAAACTGTCCGGGTAGCTGCGTTCAGTGCTCGACAGCTGTTCTGCCAGTGTGTCTACCGCTGCGGTGATGTCAGCATCCGGTGGAATGTAAACACACACAAGTATGAATGAGTTGAACTCACGGGGGGAGTAGAATGGGCGACAGAGGATGAAGAGGGATTCAATGTCCATGGAACAGTGTTGGTGAAGCACTGTCACGTCAGAACACCAGCGGTTGTTTACGAAAACATCAGCCCACCGCAACGCGTCTTGCCTACCGCTTCGAAGTCCCTGTCAGCGCGGAATGCGGAAAAGCCATCCAGCTCCACAGCCCCTTCAGGAATCGATGGCTTCAGATGGGTCTCCACAAAAGCAAAAACGGCCGTGGATCGGAAGTCGCTGCTCCTTGCCACCAGCCACCGGAGTTCATCCATTTTATTAGGAATAGAGTTCATGTTTCCAAGGAATATTCCAGGAAGCGGTGGACGTAATCCCTGCCGGCGGAGGCGAACCAGGCAGCCACCTCGCTATCCCCGTTGCTGCCTAGTCCACCGCACAACCCTGGCGAAAAACGCAGTTCCCTTCACCAGAATATCCAAGAGATCCGTGGAGCGGGTGAGTAACAACACCCGTACCTGAGTAACAACACAGGTACAACACAAACACAAAACAAACAGAGCGCAGTACACAGAACCAACACAGCAGCCATAGGCGGCGCCATCTCACAACTCTCCACTGATGACAGACACACACACACACACACACACACACACACACACACACACACACACACACACACACACACACACACACACACACACACACACACACACACACTCCCATACCCACTCCCATACCCACACACATACATACACATAGCCACATAGATACACACACTCACTCACGCACACATAATCACAAAAATCACTGGGTTTGTATGTGTATATGTATGTATGTGTATGCATATGTATGCGTATATATATATATACGTATATATACTAAATATAGTAATAATAAGATAAGATAAACCTTTAATAGTCTCACAGAGGGGAAATTTGCAGTTTATAGCAGCAAAGGGGATAGTGCAAAAACAAGAGGCATCAATAGAGAAGTAATAACAGTCATAATAATAACACACTATTAACAGTAAACTGGTATATACAATAATAATAATAATAAGAAAAAATAAATAATAAGAAATACTAGTATGTAAAAAGATAACAGACGGATATATACAGATGGATATTTACATAATTGCACGTTGCAGTGAATGAAAGATATTGCACATTAATAATGCACATATATATGCCTTAGGTTTTTATTGGCATGGCATCAACCATTAAAGGAGCATGAGGCAGGATTGAGGCAGGATTTATGAAAAAAATTCGTATACGTTTTAAGTTTTCTAGTAATAATGTCAGATGAAGTGTTCCAAACCAAAACGAATGAGCCCTCTAGCGTATCTCTCCGTTGCCTTGAACAGGCTGTGTGCTGCAAAATGTGCTGCAATTCTGGGCCCGAATTTCCCGGATGTGACGTCAAATGACGCTGCATGCGCGTTCTCCCCGTTCTCCCCGTTCTCCCGTGCCGGCTTCGCTGTTGGCTGCAGTACCCCCGACGCCCGTCGTGGCGAAGGGTGGCGCTAATGAGTCTCATTTCTTAAAAGGAGCCTCATGCTCCTTTAATATGTGTGCAGACAAGGTAAAGCAAAAAAAAAAAAAGTGGACAATGCGGGGCATTCTCCGCCCTGCATGCTCCACTTTGTTTTTAATGCACTCAGGTCGCACACAAAAAAAAGGTCCCTCTTGGGCTTCGTTTTTGCTCCTCCTTCTTTGGGGCATTATAACTGGTGCCAGTGCCTGAGGGAAGATCTAGGAAAGTCTGATATTAGAAAGATGATGGTGGCAGTAACCAATGATAATAGCTACCACTGTTATTGTCAGTGTAGGAGGCACTCTGTCAATGTATCCACAGAGTGGCAGTTTCACATAATCTGGGTTGTCAGCTATATAAGGGGAACTTACCTGTATGTAGTTTATGTTGCTTATCAAAGGGTGAACGCTCACAGTTTTTGACCGTTTATACATCAGTTCATTGCCATACAGTTCTGCAATGCTTAGTGTAGTAAAATAAATGTTTGTGCTTTATGCAATAAAGTGGTATGTATTAAATGATAAAAATGATAATTTTAGGAATCCTTTATAGACAGCGCATCAATTAAGTCTCAACTCTGGGGTTCATCCTGGACAGGTCACCAGTCCATTGCAGGGCCACATACACACAACCATACACACTCACACTCACGGGCAATTTAGATTCACCAATAATCCTACTACGCATGTTTTTGGACTGTGGGAGGAAGCCGGAGGCGGGGAGAACATGCAAACTCCACACAGAAAGACCCTGCCGGGCCTGGGAGTCGAACCGGGGACCTTCTTGCTGTGAGGCAACAGTGCTAACCACTAAGCCACCAAGCCACCGTGCTGCCCACTTTGAATTTCCTTGTGTATGAATTGGGCTGTGTTTGTGCAAGCACCTTATGTAGTTGGAATTAGCATTGAAATCATTACTATTATTATGTTTATAACTAGTTATTATTTTTGTCCATATATATATATGTATTATACATGTATATATCCTCCATTTGACTGGTTCACATCATACCTCTCTGGCCGCACTCAGTTCATTCAACTCAAGTCCCTGAAATAAATCCCCTCCTCTGTTATTTCTGGTGTGCCCCAGGGGTTTGTCCTGAGGCCCCTACTCTTCATCATCTACCTCTCTCCCCTCGGCAATATCTCCCGTAGGTTCAACATTCATTTTAGATTAGATTAGATTAGAAAACTTTATTGATCCCCAAGGGGAAACTGCTTTGCCACGCAATAAAAACACAAACATCCACTTAACAAACAATACAAACATTTCCATACCATTGCACAAAGCTTATCAACATGATTGGATACTTCATACAACAGAGTAGGCTGCTCAAAGCAAGTGATTTAAATTGATATGAATATAGGCAAGGATAAATAAATAAATAAATAAATATAAGAAAAATATACACCTCCAGAAGATTAAAAAACAACAACAACAACAATAGACAGCCGCTATTTGTGGTTAAAATATCTGACTGCTGCAGGAACAAAGGAGCGTCTGAGTCGTTCAGTAGAACACCGAGGCATCGCTAACCGCTCACTGAAGGAGCTTTTAAGATCCTTAAATATATTGTGGAGTGGGTGGTTATCATAGAGGAGGACTGTTTTCAACTTGGTCCTTGTTCTCTTCTCCACTATTACCTCAAGCTTATCTGGGTTAAAACCAATCACTGAGCCAGCCCTCTTGATTATTTTATTAATCCTGTTCTTGTCGTCAATAGGTATACTGCCTCCCCAGCACAGAACAGCATAAAATAAGACACTAGCCAGAATGCCCTGGTAGAAAATGCCTAGCAGCCTTGGGCTAATGTCAAAGGATCTAAGTTTCCTTAGAAAGAAAAGCCTTGACTGAGCCTTCTTTACAAGGACCCCCGTATTTTCCTTCCAGTTGAGCTTATTGTCCAAATGGACACCAAGATATTTGTAGGACTCCACAATTTCTATTCTCTGATTATTAATTGTCACTGGGACAGCCTCCTCTTTTTTCTTTCTAAAATCGATAATTAGCTCTTTTGTTTTACCCACATTCAGCTGTAAAAAAATTGTATCACACCATTTGGCAAAAGAGTGTGCCTCTTTTTTATAGGCCACGTCATTGCCATGGTTAAGCAGACCCACAAGTGCAGTGTCGTCTGAAAACGTTTGTATTAGACAGGATGGCTGACTATGCCTGTAATCAGCTGTATAGAGCGAAAATAAAAAAGGAGATAAAACTGTCCCCTGTGGAGCTCCTGTATTGGTTAAAATGATGTCTGAGGCTTTATCAAGCCTGACATACTGGGGACGAGCTAAAAGATAGTCTAAAAGCCAGGCAATGGTTTTGTTATGCAATTTAAAATTACTTAATTTATCGGCTAGAATGTGTGGCTGTATTGTATTAAAAGCACTAGAAAAATCAAAAAACAGGATCCTAACAGAACTGGCTGTGGTTTCAAGGTGACTGTAAATGTTATGCAACATAAAAATTAAAGCATCATCTACTCCCACACCCCTTCTATAAGCAAACTGTAAAGGATCCAAAAAAACAGACACCTGCCTAGTGAGATGATGCAGGACCACTCTTTCAAAACACTTCATGATATGAGACGTAAGGGCTATTGGTCTCAGGTTAACAAGGTCACAAGACACATTGGCTTTCTTAGGAATGGGAACAATACAAGAAGTTTTCCACATAGCCGGAATCTTAGTAGACGACAGTGACAAGGAAAACATTAAGGTAAGGACAGAACACAGCTGATCAGCACAAACTTTTAAGGTGCGGGGATGAATACCATCAGGGCCCGCAGCCTTGTTGGCCCTGGTACGCTTTAATTGCTGGCGCACCTCCTCAGTATTTAAAACAATACATGGACTACAGTCCTCAGGAGTAGAAGTACTCTGCATAAGGGAAGAGAAAATGTTTTTGTGTGTCTCAGAGTGGTCAAGATTATCAAATCTGGCAAAGAATGCATTAGCATCATTTGCTGTTATGCCTGAGCCACTGCTGGTCCCATAGCCAGTGATGGACTTCATACCGTTCCAGAGCCCTCTTGTGTTGCTTCCTGACATGAGCCCTTCAACTTTATTCTTATATTCACGTTTCCCCTGTCTGATTACTGCTTTCAATGTTCTTTGTGCATCTCTGATTCTATCTTTGTCACCACTGTTAAAAGCTGCTTTTTTCATGTTAATAGCAGCTTTCACCTCGCTTGTCACCCATGGTTTGTTATTAGGGAATATTCTAATTTTCTTACAAGGAATGACCAAATCGACACAATAGTTAATATAACAAGTCACTTTGTGGATATACTGTTCACATCACTGTCACCATCAAAAAATATACTCCAGTCAGTGCATTCAAAACATCCTCTTAGAGCGTCACATGCGTCATCAGACCAGACGCGCACAGTCTTGGACGTAGTAGGAAGTTTCCGTATCACTGGTGAATATTTCGGCATCAAGTATATTAAGTTGTGATCCGAGTTGCCCAGCGGCGGAAGCAACTTGGCCACAAAACTCTCCTTGATGTTCGTATAGAACAGATCAAGAATGTTGTTGCCCCTCGTGGGGAAAGATACAATTTGTTTAAAAGACGGGAGAACGGAGGAGAGAGAGCAGTGGTTAAAATCCCCATTTATTATAACCAGGGCGTCCGGGGAGGCGCACTGCAAGTCATGCGTAATCCTCGATATTGACTCTGCAGCCAGCTTCCCGTTGCCCGATGGAGGAATATAGACAACCAGGACGATCACATGAGAGATCTCCCGTGGCAAGTAATAAGGACGACAGCTCACCGCAAGAAGCTCGATGTTAGGGTCACACACTCTCTCCTTGACCGTGACATGTCCAGGATGACACCATCGCTGGTTGACGTAGGCACAAACGCCTCCACCCTGCTTCTTGCCTGTCTTAGTTGGGTCTCTGTCCATCCGAAGAAGTGAAAAACCGTCCAAGTTTAGGTGAGGCTCCGGTATTTTATCCGAGATCCACGTCTCTGAAAAACAGAGCTGCACTGCCGGTACATCCTATCACTCTTAAGACAGGCTGTCAACTCGTCCGTCTTATTAATTAGTGAGCGGACATTCCCCATAATAACAGAGGGCAAGGCAGGTTTATATCCACGCCGGCGGTTCCTGGCCCGGATACCGCCTCTTTGGCCTCTCTTCCTTACTCGTGCACCTGCCTTAGGTTTGATTTCCAGGAACTCCAAACCGGGATCCACCGGAGCAAGGGGCCGCAGGTTAAGGAGCTCCTCCCGGGTATAGGTGACAGGCTGGCCCGGTGTCGGCTCCCTGCAGGCTTGATATGTTTGCGCAACTTTACAAACATAAAGATCCCCAGCCACAGGAGGCAGGCAGACGCATGATTGTTGAGTACAGCCATAGTCGTGTCGTTGGTGATCAATCACGCCGGTAGCAGTGGCAAATGGTCAATAAAAACACTTAAAAACATAAAAACAACGAAAATCACAGCTAGTCACACACACACGTGGCTGAGTCGCCAGCAGGGGGGCGGCGCCTCGAAGGGGGACTTATGGGGGACTTATATTTCCACTGCTATGCTGATGACATCCAGCTTTACCTCACCACCAAACCCTCGTTCTCTTGGTTCACCCAAGACTTCCTTAAATTAAACAGTAATAAAATTGAGTTTCTCCTCATTGGCAACAAATTCACTTTATCCAAAACTGCCAACTTTTCTTTCAATATTGACAACTGTTTCACCCTCCCCCCAAGCTAAGAGCCTGGGTGTCATCCTGGACAGCACACTATCTTTTCAATCCCACATCAATAGCATTACCCGGTCTGCCTTTTTCCATCTACATAACATCAGTCGCCTCCGCCCCTCCCTCACCCCCCACACCCGCCGTCCTTGTTCACAGCCTCGTCACTTCCCGCTTGGACTATTGCAACTCTCTCCTCTTCAGCCTCCCTCACAAATCCCTCCATAAACTCCAACTGGTCCAGAATTCAGCTGCCCGCATCATAACACAGATCCCCTCCATCCACTCCAAATCCATCCACTCCACTGGCTCCCGGTTCAGTTCCGCATTCAAATCAAAGTCCTCCTGTTTACATTCAAGGCCATCCACAACCTTGCCCCCCCATATCTGTCTGATCTCCCCCACTCCCTCCCAAGCCTTAAGATCCTCTTCCTCCATACAACTATCTGTCCCCTCCGCCCGTCTCACCACCATGGGGAGCAGAGCATTCAGCCGCTCTGCTCCTCGGAACTCTTTACCACCCCAACTCAAAAACATTGACTCATTCACTCATTTCAAATCACAACTCAAAACGCACCTGTTAAAAACTGCCTATCTTACTTAATGCTCATTTCTCTGCCTCTTTCTGTTATTTCTTTATTTTTACTGCTGGTGTTTTTAAATGTTTTCTGATGTTTTTACATGTGTTCTGCTGTTTTTTTACTTTTTTATGTGTTGTGTACGGCAACCTTGAGTGCCAAGAAAGGCGCCTTTTACATAAAATGTATTATTAGGGCCCGAGCACTTACAGTGCGAAGGCCCTATTTTATCTGTAGGAAATGTTTTTGTTTTTCTCATTCTCGTTTTCTTCCGAGGAAATTAGGGCCTTTTTCCCCCCCTAAACGTGCCCCAAAAGTCACCAAATTTTGCACGCAAGCCAGGCCTGGTGAATAATTTGATATTTAATGGTTTGCATTAATGAGCGTAGCCTAATGGCTCATCAGCGCCACCTAGAAAACTTTGTGCCTCAAGCCCCACAATACAGTTTGACGTACATGCACCGAAATCGGTACACACCTGTATCATGTTGCAACTTAAAGAAAAGTCTCTTGGCGCCATGGCTGAAACCGAACAGGAAGTTGGCCATTTTGAATTAATCATCATAATGTGCGTCTAGATCCTGCGACGATGGGCATCTGCCATAACTTTTGAACGGGTTGTGATAAAGACATGTGAGTGGTTTCATCGGACTCGGTATTGAGTACTTGACTTTCATTGGCCTGAATTAGCCCCGCCCCTTCTTCTAATTTGGTCAATATTTGATAGTCCCTATTTTCTGGCATAACTTTTGAATGCTTTGACATAAAGACTTGTGGGTGGTGTCATCAGACATGGTTTTGAGTCCTTGAACATAATTGGTGCAAATTAGCCCCGCCCCTTCATCTGATTGCTCGATATCTGATAGTTCCTACTTTCTGCCATAACTTTTGAATGGTTTGACATAGAGAGTCGTGGCTGGTGTCATCCGCTAAATATCCAGCCTGAAGAATCTACATGCAAGTCATACAAGCTTCCACTGCAGCCTGAACGTACACAAGGGTGCGAGGGCCCGTTCATCGCTGCTTGCAGCTTTAATTATTATTGTTATTATATATAACATAGAAGCACATGTATACATGTATGTATGTATTTTACATGTTTTTATGAATATAACTATCTATATCTATAGATATGTATGTAATCTTAACTAAGTGTTTACACTTTTGTTTGTCTTTACTGACGACTGCACAATTCTTTCACCATTAATTAAAATGTGAACACAAATTAATATGGTTATGTATATGTAATTGTATTTGTTGACTGCATGAATATGACTGCATATTTGTATATTTACTTATGTATGAGCATTTAAAGATACATACATTTCTATGCATAAACAGCATGTATGTAATCGATATGTTTCTGTCAAGAGGGCTGACGAAGGAAAAGCACTCTCACACACAAAAAAAAAAACCCAAACCCACATCTGTTGCAGGATAAGATGCATATATTTTTGACTTTGAGGTTTTGCCTATTTGGTATTAACCATTAATATATGCAGACTATAGTAAAAAAAAAAAAAAAAAATTAATCTCTGAAGGGTCTAGGGTCAAAATACATCTCTCATCTCCTGGTCCATCATGAACCAACCAAACCCTCAGTTATGTTAGACCCAAACACGGTGAGGCAGCATTCAGCTTTTATGCTCCTCATCTGTGGAAAAATTCTCAAGGTTAAAAAATCTTTTCATCTACTGCAGCATTTCAGTAATCTCCCACAATGCACTGTAACCTTTTTAATTCTTGCATTTCATCTGTTTTATCTTTTCTGCTTTATGTTTGTTTTTACTTTGTTTATTGTACCTTTTATTGTGTTTATGTAAAACCCTTTGAATTATTTTGAACATGAAATGTTCAATGAAAAGACACAAGGATTTAAATAAATAAAATCGGTTGATACCCCTATCTCTTCATCTGCAGGACCCTAACTGCAACACTGATCTGATGTAAAAGGCGTTTATAAGCATAAAAAGTTATGAACCGTCAACATGGAACATTTCAATTTTCACCTGTGATGGCTCCCTGAAGAGCAATATGAATACTAAGTGCCCCCTCTGATTTCAGTGTCGAAATAAAATGTAATCAGAGCCCTATCAGCTCACCGGCAAAAATAGCGTTCATTTGAATCTGAGGCAGGCAGCATTGGCCTCTTTTTCCATACCAGCAGGTGTCTTCTGTAGATGTAACAGGCTTTACACATATAATTAACACATGACACCACTGCCTGTGTTGGCCAGAGCAATAAACTTGCTTCTGGCACCATTCTTTTCTTTGTCATGCTTTTTCTCAATTTATTTTGTTCCCTTTCCTTTTCTTCTTCAATATGAAATATAAAGGCTGTAGGGCTAACTCATGCTGTGCTAACACAATGACATCACACTGACAGAGTAAGCCATTCATTTCGTAAAACTGAAATGCATCCCTGGCGTATAACTAGCTTCCACTGCATGGAAAGGACACGGCTGTAGTTAACAGCTTTCTGTGTGGGCTGGATAATGCCTTAAACCTCACACTCATGAAACCTGTAATTACCAGGGATCTGTTAATCAAGAATAAAACTGAAGAGAAACAGTGGGTTAATTGGGGCTGACATGCTCTGTAATTAGAGTAATAGTCACACATTGGGATTTTATGAATGAATGACTTTGACAGATTTTTTTTTTTTTTAAGGGCTTCATTACATTGGACAGAGCTACCAGCATTATTTACATGCATCTATATGAAGGACGCAATATGTTACGGGTCATTTATTTGTCTAAACAACAGATTTTCTCTCCAGGCCTCCTGACTTTGCCCGTGTTAATTATGTCTGTGGACAAGGAAGAGGAGGGGAGGCAAAATAGGAGATTGAAGGATTGGGGGAGGGATGTCCAATTATTTTTTTCTCATTCCATTTTATTCTTGCCCCAAACCTTTTTTTCACCCATGTGCTGTTAGTTTTTTGGGGAAAAAGGTAGACTTCTGTGTAAGAGGAATTTTGATTTGAACATTATGGAAGTAATTTCTCAACTGGTTTATCATTAACACAAATCTTCACCCATTTCTACACATACTTATATTTGTTTAAACTCAAACAGCTTTTCAATTAGCTACATCCAATTTATTTAGAAAAATACAGTATTTGAGGGATTTTTGTCATTGAGATCATCTGAAGACAAGGCAATAGTGTTCCATATTTATTTCCATCCCTCCATTAAAGCGGCACTATGTAACTTTTCCACCTTAATATCATATTTCCAGAGTCATTGTGATGGTACATCAACTTCCAACAGGTTTAATGACACCTCTGTCATGGTCTGAGGGGTCTGTATCTCCTTCACTGGCACTATGTAACTTTGAGGAGCATGGTAGGAACCCTGCCACACTAAAAAACTACACATTTTTACGGCTTTGACTGCTTTACGGCATACGTCACTTCCCCCTCCTTCCCGATTCGTAGTCGAGATGAAAATGGGCGGGGCTTGGAGCGCAGCTCCGCAGAAGCTGGTAACCCGTCGCTGCGTTGTGGCTGCAGCAGCTCCACATAACAGACGTGGGGAA
The DNA here is from genome assembly GCF_033807715.1 of Cololabis saira. NCBI lineage: Eukaryota > Metazoa > Chordata > Actinopteri > Beloniformes > Belonidae > Cololabis > Cololabis saira. The sequence continues at coordinate 47,358,152 of NC_084595.1, read as the reverse complement.
AAGATCGCTAATGGTTTAACTTTTCACCGCTTTCCTGCTCGGAGGCAGAACCACGCAGGCCGGCCAATTATCTGAGATAACAAATTAAAAGAGTAAAAGAGTCGTCGGCTCGGTTGGATCGCGGCTGTAACGACCAAACATAACGTTCCTAAGTAAACAAACAAACACGCACACAGACGGGCATCGGATCAAAACACGGGTTTATTAAACCACAAACAAACACTCACAGACCGGGGTCGGATCATTCAAACGGGTTTTATTCCCCACTTCTCCAGCTAAACGCAGTTGTTGGCCAGCTCTCTGTGGTGCGATTAATTTTGTTGAGGAAAAAATATTAATTATTTGATTTGTAGCTGCAGAGGAAAAAAAAAAATCTCACGAGGAAAAAAAAATATTGCTCACGCCTCGGAGCCTCTTCAAAGCAGTCAAAAAAAAAGAAAAGAAAAGTAAGAGTAATACAAAACATTTACTGTATGTTGTACTATTATACTAATTTATTGAAACACATGGCGAGTCAAACATTTACCAAAGCAGCTGCCAAACACTCCTAAACAAAGTAGCCTAAGACGTGGGTTGTGCAGAACTGCGGCAGTAAATCCTTCTAAAGAGTGGCGCTCCGACAAGGAGCTCCATTCTTTAGTAGGTATTTCATATGGATCCAGACCGTTAATAATCATTATTTTCTCCATATACCGCTCCCTGGCTTCCTTGTTTAAGGTATCCCGGTAAATTCCAGTTCCTTTCCAGCAGTTTAACATCTTTTTTTTTGCGTTCCGTCTGTTCACTTGGTGAAACAGAAAAGCGCCCTGTCTTCTCTCAAAACAAATGCACGCGACGGGACAGGAGTTTTCCGGCAGTACGCGCTGGTGGTCATGGGAAACGTAGTGTTCTTTCTGGTAAAGCACTACCGCTTTTGTCCAAAAGATGCCGCCAAACTCAGAAAAGCTGAAAGTTACGTTATGCTGCTTTAACTTCTGCTTATGCAGCCTAAACAGAAAGGTTCTCATCCTCCCTCTCTCTGGTCACCTCCTCAAAATCTTCTGGAAGAATATGGAGATGGTCTGAGGCTAACTTGAGGGGAATAATCCTTCTAGCATGCACACTGGGTCTGCCCTGCGGCCTCGTCCCATTCGGCAAGCTTGAAACACCTCAGCTGGCTTCTCTTGATATGGAGGAGGAGCAATTCTGGCCCAACTCCCTCCCAGATCATTAAACTTCTCACCCTGTCTTGTCATGAGTCTAATCCCGGCTCCAGCAATTGGGTATTATTCCACCACACTCTGCCTGCTGCCACACCCCCCTCACAATGACTGCCACCTGCATTTTGTTACTAGCTGCTCTGTGTGTGGGTATTTAAGGCACAGGTTTCCAGACATTCAGTGTTAGTTAGTCTGCGATTCAGCATGTTCCTGTTCGTTAGCTTCCCTCAACAGATCCTAATGCTTGATCCAGCCTGTTTGACCCGACTCGTTTGACCTGACAACTGCAGCTCTCCTGCTCCGGAACATTCTGTCCGTACCTGCCAACCCCAGCTACAGCCTGTGCAGATGTGTGCCGCTGTCCGCTCCACTCAGCCTCTGATGGACCCACTCCAACCACTGCAACTATGGTCTCCACTCAGACTCTCACTCTCCCCAGACTCTCACTCTCACTCTCCCAATCCCCTTTCCCCTTAATCAATAAAGAACCTTCTGGGTTTCGTGTGCACATCTCGTTCTCCTGTCTCATATTTGCATATCTCTGGGGAAAGTCCAGTAACTCTCTGGAGGAAACATATTTCACCCATTTACCTTTGAGCACCTGTTCTATTGGTCATTATCTGTGATTTTTTCATCATAGGTGAGGGTAGCAATGTAGATGCATCAGTAAACAGAAATTCTTGCTCTCTCTTTACCATAACAGACTGGCACAGAGTCTGCATTACTGTAGATGCTGTAACAATCCAATTGTCAATGTCCCACTTTTTTCATGAATGACAATCCAAGATAATTCAATTTATCCATCCATCCATCCATCCATCCATCCATCCATCCATTTTCCACCGCTTATCTGGAACCGGGTCGCGAGGGCAGCAGTCTCAACAGCGATGCCCAGACTTCCTTCACCCCAGACACTTCCTCCAGCTCTTCCGAGGGGGAGTCCGAGACGTTTCCAGCCCAGCCTAGAGACATAGTCTCTCCAGGTGTCCAATTATGTTCAAGGACTCAAAACCAAGTCAGATGACACCACCCACGACTCTTTATGTCAAACCATTCAAAAGTTATGGTAAAGTGAGATGTCAAAGGCGGCGGACAGATCCCTGAGAATGAGAAGGGATGGGGAGCCGGCATCAGCTGTCATAAGCAGGTCATTTGTCACCCTGACCAGCGCTGTTTCTGTGCTGTGGCCTTGACGGAAACCAGATTGAAAAGTTTCATACAGGCTGTTGAGTTTGAGTTGAGTTTCTAGCACCTTTGAAAGGAATGGAAGGTTTGATATGCGCCTGTAATTAGCAAAGTTGTCTGGATCTAGTGTGTGTTTTTTGAGAAGTGGCCTGATGACAGCAGTTTTGAGTGAAGGTGGAACGACGCCAGCTTGAAGGGAAAGGTTTATCACCTGGGTAATGAGGGGGCTGATGGCAGCAAGATTGGATTTTACCAGGTCTGTGGGGAGAGGGTCCAATGCACAGGTAGATGGTTTCATCTTTGTGATGATGGCCTCAACTTCCTGTTGTGTGACAGTGGCAAAGTAGCTGAGAGGTCTGGAAGGCCCTGGTAGTGGGTTGGTCCGAATGGTAGGAGTGGCTGAGGGGCTAGAGGGACCAGAGAGGAGAGAGCGTATAGTTGCTATTTTGTTCCTGAAGAAGTTAATGAAGTCGTTGCACTTTTCCACAGTAGAATCCGCATGGGATATGGTTTGCGGCTTGAGGAGGTGGCTAATGGGGGAGAAGAGCTGCTTGAAGTTGCCGGAGTTGTTGTTGATGATGTTGGAATAGAAATGGGACCTTGCAACTGTAAGGGTCATTGCATAGGCCTTTTGATGTTCTACAAAGGCCTGTTTGTGCACAGTCAATCCTGAAGCCTTGAGGCGCCGTTCAAGGACACGTCCGACAGACTTCATCTTCCGTAGCTCGCTGGTGTGTACCAAGGAGCTGAGCGGGAGAAGGTGACTGTACGGGTCCTGATGGGGGCGTGGTGGTGTAGTAGGTTGGTCAGGGCTTGATTGTAGAAATCCACCATCTCAGTAACTGAGGAGAAAGTGGTAGAGCCAGAGGATATGTTTTGGAGGTCTCGAGAAAGTGCGTCCATGTTTTTTGTAGATCTAAAGTGAATTTGTCTCTTCGGTTTGCAGTGTGGTGAGTGGGAGAGAGGCAATTCCATGAAGATGGCTTTGTGGTCTGACAACCCCAGGTCATGTGCCTATAAGTTCATGATGGGAACAGAGTTTGTTATCACCAGGTCGAATGTGTGGGGGCATCGACATGTTGCTGAATTGAGACAGTCAAGTAGGTGGAGAAACTCAACAGCAGAGTGACATGAGGGGGTGTCAACATGAATGTTAAGGTCTCCAAGTATCACAATGTTGGCAGATGTTATGCAAAGTGTACTGAGAAGGTCCTGAAACTCTGGTAGGAAGGCTGAGTTGAGTTTGGGAGGGCGGTAGATAAGAAGAAAGGTTAATGAAAAAAGATTACACTTGAATCCAAGGCATTCAAATGATGACAGGTAATGGAATGGGGGATAGCTCGAAATCCTGCCGATGTATTACAGCAAGACCACCACCACGGCCAGTGCAGCGTGCCCTCTCAAGGTGGGAGGAGCCAGGGGGACAGGCTTCATTAAGAGCATATAATAATTCTTGTTTATGCCATGTTTCAGTCAGGCACATGAGGTCCAGTCTGTTCTCAAGGATATGATCTTGTATGCCTTGTTAGACAGGGACTGTGTATTAAAAAGTTCAATTTTGACCAGTGAAGGAACGGCAGGTCTCTGCAGGGGACGCAGCAAAGTCAAGTCCGCTCCACGGACCCTAAACTCCACTCCCGGTTTTTCCACCATGCCCAGCTGGCAGCCGTCTCACTAGGCAACATAGATCAAGCGCGACAGCGCCCTAATGACGTATTGACGACGTACGTACGCCGGTTGTTGACCAGAGAGCAGCGATAGTTGAACCAGAGCGGTCTGAGTGATGATGGTAGATAAACTTTCTCCAGGGGCTTCTATGGATGTAACAAGGTCGGCGTAAAAGTCCAAGTTCCTTGATGGTAGACATACACGCTGGCCGCGTGTATGTATTGAGCTTCAGCAGCTGTGCAGCGGAGTAAATGGACGCCATGCCGGCCACCGAGGGAGTTTGCCACAGTTCAGCAACTCATTTCCCGTTTCCCATCGAGGGGCCGAGGATCATAAGGTAATTTCAGGTAAAATCTCCCACTAGGAGAGTTTTAACCTGCCATTGTTTATGTAATAATTTCTCGGGGGTTATGTTCTGGGTCTCAAGTTGCAGTAATTAAACCTTTACTTAAAAAACCTTCTCTTGACCCAGACATATTAGCTAATTATAGACCAATTTCCAACCTTCCATTTGTATCTAAAATTCTGGAGTTTCAAGCCAGTTATGTGACTATTTGTATAGAAATGATCTGTTTGAAGTTTTTCAGTCAGGGTTCACAGAGACAGCACTGGTCGAGTCACGAATGACCTTCTTATGGCCTCAGATAAGGGATTAGTGTCCATACTGGTTCTACTGGACCTCAGTGCTGCTTTTGACACTGTAGATCAGCATCTTACTGCACAGGTTAGAGCATGTTGTTGGGATTAAAGGGACAGCTCTACGTTGGTTTAAATCATATCTATCTGACAGATTCCAGTTTGTTCATGTACATGAGGTTTCTTCAGAACAGTCGAGGGTCTGCTATGGTGTTCCACAGAGTTCAGTGCAAAGGCCAATGTTGTTCAGTTTATACATGCAGCCATTGGGAAGTATAATCGAGAATCACGGTTTACACTTTCATTGCTATGCTGGTGATACGCAGCTCTATTTGTCTATGAAACCGGATGAAACAGAACCGTTAGCTAAACTTTAGGCATGTCTTAGGGACATCAAGGACTGGATGTCCGGAAATATATTGCTTCTAAATTCAGATAAAACAGAGGTTATCATTCTTGGTCCAGAGCATTTTAGGAAGGCATTAGATGGTGTTGCGATGGCTTCCAGTGCAACTGTGAGAAACCTTGGTGTTGTTTTCGATCAGGATTTGTCGTTTAAACCTTATGTTAATCAGGTTTGTAAAATAGCATTTTTCCATCTCCGTAATATTGCAAAGATTAGGAAAATCCTCTCGCAGAGTGATGCAGAAAAACGAGTTCATGCGTTTGTATCTTCTAGACTAGATTACTGTAATGCGTTATTAGCAGGATGTCCAAGTAATTTGCTGAATAGGCTCCAGCTAATCCAAAATGCAGCAGCACGAGTGCTGACAGGAATCAGCAGGAGGGACCACGTCTCTCCAGTGTTAGCGTCGCTCCATTAAAAAACCCGTAAAATTCAGAATCCAATTTAAAATTTTATTACTTGCATATAAAGCCCAAAACGGCTTAGCTCCGCACTATTTGCAAGACCTGATAGTGCCATATGTTCCTGGCAGAGCTCTCCGTTCTCGGAGTGCAGGTTTACTCATAGTTCCTAGAGTATCCAAATGTAGATTTGGAGGGCAGGCGTTCTGCTATCAGGCACCATTACTATGGAACCAACTTCCAATCTGGGTTAAGGAGGCTGACACCACCTCCACCTTTAAAACTACTTTAAATTACTTGGACATCCTGCTAACAACACATTACAGTAATCTAGTCTAGAAGATACAAACGCATGAACTAGTTTTTCTGCATCACTCTGCGAGAGGATTTTCCTAATCTTTGCAATATTATGGAGATGGAAAAAGGCTATTTTACAAACCTGATTGACATATGGTTTAAACGACAAATCCTGATCTAAAATAACACCAAGGTTTCTCACAGTTGCACTGGAAGCCATCGCAACACCATCTAATCCCTTCCTAAGATGCTCTGGACCAAGAATGATAACCTCTGTTTTATCTGAATTTAGAAGCAAGAAATTTCTGGACATTTCTTGATGTCCCTAAGACATGCCTGAAGTTTAACTAACGGTTCTGTTTCATCCGGCTTCATAGACAAGTAGAGCTGCGTATCATCAGCATAACAATGAAAGTGTATGCCGTGATTCTGGATTATACTTCCCAATGGCTGCATGTATAAACTGAACAAGATTGGCCCTAGCACTGAACCCTGCGGAACACCATAACAGACCCTTGACTGTTCTGAAGAAACCTCATGTACATGAACAAACTGGAACCTGTCAGATAGATATGATTTAAACCAACATAGAGCTGTCCCTTTAATCCCAACAACATGCTCTAACCTGTGCAGTAAAATGCCATGATCTATAGTGTCAAAAGCAGCACTGAGGTCCAGTAGAACCAGTATGGAAACTAATCCCTTATCTGAGGCCATAAGGAGGTCATTCGTGACTCGAACTCGATCCATCCATCCATCCATCCATCCATCCATCCATCCATCCATCCATCCATCCATCCATCCATCCATCCCTCCCTCTCTCCCTCCATCCATCCATCCATCCATCCATCCATCCATCCATCCATCCATTTTCTATACCTGCCTTATCCTTTGCAAGTTGACAGGGTCCTGCTTGAGCCTGAGAGGCAGGGGTATACCCTGAACAGGTCGCCAGTCCATCGTAGGACACCCATTCACACAGACACTACCATACATTCACTGACAAAGACATGGACAAGACATGGACATGGGCCGCTTGGTGGTGCAGTGGGTTAAGCAAGCCGCTCATATACTGAGGCTACAGTCCTCCTGCAGCGGTCGTAGGTTTGAATCCTGGCTTGCGCACATTTACTGCATGTTGTCCCCATTCTCTCTCTCTACCCCCTTCCTGTCTGCAACTTGAATAAAGGGCCACTAGAGCCCAAAACAATCTTTAAAAAAAAAAGACATGGACTATCATTCTCTCACCACTCCCATCTCCCCCTTGGAGGCTGGCACAGCCCAGCCACAGTAGCCCCAGTATGAATTTTTAAAGGGATTCATCAAATGTTTCATAAGAGTAGAAAAATTGCAAATTAATATAAATGGCTAAAGTGTTGGCTTGTGTTAATATTTATTTCTAGACTCTTGATGATCGATGTCAAGACCTCTCTGGGGATTTTTGAAGGAAAGACTGGCCAAGTCTTTCTTAGTTATGATCAAACAGCATTAGAGCAACGCAAGTATTATAAACGTTATTTCTTGGTCAATTGTGCATGGAGTCCATGTATCAAAGCTCTGGATCCCATTCTTTCCAGCTCATGTGTGGCCAGGAGCCTTCTTTGGAGCAGTTTGACTGGAATGTACTGCTTGACCCAGATGTGCAAAGCAACATGAAAAGGGTACTTTCATTTTGCCATATTAATCTATATTGTGATTTTAAATTTGTATATTTTTTTTTAACATTTAGCATTGAATTGATCTGCATCATTTGACACTGCATTACCCCCTTACTGGATAGCCAAATACTTTTTTAATCTTGTGTATGATGGCGATGTACCATATCTAACCGAATCCATTACTCCCGTATGCACACTCCACCCATATCAATGCCTTCCCCTCCAGAAGTCCAATAAGGTATGACACCTTGGCTCTATCACTGACATAGATGAGTGTTTTTTGCTTGACTTACTAAGGAGCATTGCCCTGGCAAAAAAACTTGGCATTTCCCTGGAATTCCTTGTGTCTGTATATAAGCCTCTCTAACCATACCTTGCAAAGCCAATGACGGAGCGGCTTGTCGTGGGGTCGGAGTGGGTTGAGTGACGGGTGCCAAAAGGTTGGTGACGTCAGATCAGGTTGTGGTTCAGCCGGGCAATGAGTCCCTGGGCATGGTCAAGAGGAGTCGATCTGTTAGTGTCCACTGGATCCATTCTAATAATGTATTAATGTGGACGTCAAAAGACAGTGAACTGTCGTGCCAGATATCCAGATATTTATAGGAATTGACAAATTGGAGTACTGATCCGTCCAGGGAGGAGATATTGGAAGGGCAGGTGATAAATAGTAGATTCCGGTTGAATATCATGCACTTTGTTTTGTTGGTGTTTAAGTGAAGGCGAAGGTTGGAGAAAGCGTGTTGGATATTGTTGAAGCTAGTTTGCAAGGAAGTCAAGGCAGTGTCCAGGGAGGGACTGGATGTGTACAATATGGTATCGTCGGCATAAAAATTAATGTGCGAACTGTGTGCAGCAGAAGCAATGTTGTTTATATAGATTTTAAACCGGGTTGGACCTAGAATAGACCCCTGAGGAACACCTTTAGACATGGGCAGTTGGTCAGACAGAAATCCCTCAGCTCTTACAGACTGTACACGACCAGAGCAGTAGCTGTTGAACCATGCCAAGCAGTTTTTTGAGAGACCAAGATCTTTAAGCCTGTCTAGCAGGATGCTGCGATGCACAGAATCAAACGCTTTTGCCAGGTCAACAAACACAGCACATCCAGTATTCCTTCTTGTCAGTGGTGAATATGATTTCATTTAACACCTTAAGTGTTGCTGTGACACAACCATGGCCAGGTCTAAAGTCAGACTGCATGGGTGTGAGAATATTGTTGGACTCCAGGTGGTGGGTAAGCTGTTTGTTAATTAACTTTTCAAAAACTTTTGATAGGCAAGGTAGGATGGAGATTGGTCTGTAACAGTTTAGGTCTAAGTTGTCTCCCCCTTTGAAAAGGGGGGTGACAGCAGCAGATTTCCAGTCCAGATGAAATTCACATGTCTGTAGGGAGAGGTTAAACAAACAATTGACAGGGGTTGAGATACTATTTTGAGAAAGATAGGGCCTAAGGCATCCAGTCCAGAACATCCAGGCCACAGATTTGGAAGAGATGCCAGAGCATTGCAAACTATCCTAACAGTAAATAGCAACCCCTCCACCCTTTGAAAGCCTATACTGTCGAAAAATATTATAGCGAAGGATGGATGCAGCAGAGCTAGAGATGGGTTTCTTAAGCCAAGACTCAGTAATGACTATAACATCAGGATTTGCAGAATGTATATTTGCTGTTTGCTCATCAAGCTTCAGGCAGGAGGCTTTGGATATTTAGGTGCAATAAACCATAACTTTTGCAGTTACAGAAACAGTCAAAAGTTAACATTTCAGAAATGGAGGATTGGTAATCCGTGACAGAGGAGTGAAAGTTATCAAATATTTTTTCTGGGCCTGGGTTGGGCTGGATGTTCCCAGAGACCAGTAACAGCAGCACAATTAGACATCTCAGCTAACGTGGTTTAGTGAAGGGCTCCTTTTTAGTAACTCTGATTTCTGATATGAAGTCGGAAAAGCTGCTCTATGGTATAGTGAAGTTGTCCTGTAAAGCCATGACACTAATCAGACGAGCCAGTTGCAAAGAGTCAAAGTCAGAGGCAGGTAAACTGTAGAGGGGTGGAGTTTTGTCGCCTGGCTCGCAGATACAGTACATGTTCTCCAGTCTACTGCAACCAGAGTAGAGAGAACTGGACAGGAGTCATCGGTCCCGTGGAAACCTGCATCCATAATGCGTACTGGTAACAGGCATAGTGCAGCAAGGATGACGGCTCCAGGTTCGTGACATGGTTTAATCCGGGCCATGATTTAAATCTCTCTGAATTATCTGGCTGATGACGTTACGTGTTGCCGCGTGTAAACAGGAAATCAATGTCGGTAGGCAGCGCTGTGAATTAAAAGGTTAAAATCAGGACCTGGGGTGTCTAAAAAAGTGGGAGGAACATTTTAACACCAATAAAAGGTTCAGAAGAATCACTTTCCTTTGTCATGAGGAGTTTAGGCTCATCAAACAATGAATGGCGAGACGACCCATAACTGGAGGAAAGGTTAATATACAGGCCCTAGGACTAAAAAAAGGTGACTCAGTAAAGAGCCAGGAAGGAAAAAAAAGGCTTGAAACTCAAAATAAAAACAGGACGTTGGGCAAGTCAAATAAAACAGTAGTAGATAAGCAAATAGAACCAATAAACCAGACTTGGATAACTTGAAAAGAAAAACAATTGAACAAAAAAGAGACTAAAGTATGTTTTTATTACTATCATCATCATCATCATCATCATCAAAAAGAAAAGAAAATGTTTCCCTGTTTCAACGCAACTAATTCAGTGGCCTTGAAGCACTAGATTTGGGGAACCCTGCTCTAGAGCAAAGACTCCAGTGCAATACGTAACTGCCTTGTGTATGGCACACTAACCCTACCTAAAAACTGTTTATTTGATGGTTTGGTGGAAAACATTCTTCTTAAACAGTTTACTACAATACTGTAAGTCGAGCTTTTATGTATTGTTGGATAGCAATTGTATTGATGGCAGCTCCGTGGCTCCACATCACATACCCGTGTGCAGTGACCTTTGTTTCTGCAAAAGAATTGTGTGAAAATGCTGAAGGAGACATTAATTACAGGCAGATGGAATGAAACAATAGGACAAAGCCGTACATCTCTGAAAAAAATGAACACAATTTATCTCCTGACACAATATACATATATGAGTCTTCTTTTTTGTCCTATCTGCCTAAGACACTGACTGTTGCATCAAGCAACAGTCAGTGTCTTATTTTCCCAAGTTCTTTTTTTTTAATAAGTGAAACACAGACCATTACTTGATAACATGAGAACTTCAGCTATTTCCTATGTAGCCTATGTTGTCAACATCTACTAAACTAATTAAGACAGTCACAACAGTTTAGATTTCAGAACAGATCAAACAGAACTGTGTTGAAATGGGAAACAGAGTAAGACTAGTCTCCACCAACTCTGTTATATCATAATCCCTGTTCCTTCAGCCTGATTAAAACATTTCAACAAGAGTCTGGGTTGCCTACTGAGGTAGCACTGTAGTTAGGCTTGGTGTAGACATATCGCAGCGCCCTCATTAGTGAAAGAGGATTTCATTTGGAATATCTCACCGAGCACTTTGTGAGATGCGACTGTATTTACATTTAAAAGATCCAAAGTGACTGTCTGAACCTAGCTACCTCTTTCCTTAATTGCTGGCTTCAGTTGTCCATGAATACATCTACTTTATTACTGACTCTCATTACTGGACAAAAGGAAAGTCTTATTGTCCTCTGTCTCCATCTGCAACCCCCCAACCTCCCTCTCTGTCTCCCTCTCAAGCACGGGAAGACCACATCAGAGTTCTCCCAGTGGCCAAGAGACACAAACAATTCAGAGGGATTAGACTGTAATCCTGTTTTTACTTTCATCTGCAACATATTCAAAGGGGAAGCTCTTCGAAGCATGAAATTCTTAAAGGATGTGCTCTGTGAAAAAATAAGGGCAAGCAGAGTAAACAATGCAATACCATGAGGATTACAAGTTTTAAATGACAAGAAGACAATGAGCTTGACAACAGATTTGGATTTAGTCTTCACTGAATAAATCTTTGCTCAACAGTGAGAGCATGCTAGATACTGTTGAAAAGTTGATCAGTACACCCCTTTGCTGCACACCAGAGATGGGAATCGTTAATACAATACACATACTTGTGCATTGGTCATTCATAATTCATGATACAAATGTTACCCCATTTATGAAAAGGTTGTGAGGGTGTGAAAAATTGAAATGAAAAATTTATTTATTTACAAAAACTACTCACAACACACACACACAATATATTATTTTGTTTACAATATATTATAATTATATTATAAAAAAAAGCAACACAAATGGCATGGTGTCGTAACATGGTGTCACGAAACAGTCCATATGCTTTATCTGGGAAATGGGGAAACCAGATGCTGTAGTTTTGGGATAGAAATATTATACCCTCCCTGTCTGACATAGGATTTGATCTGATCAAGAGTCCTTGGTCATTTTCACATTTATCATATTGTGTGTCAAAGTTGGTGAAATGTCTGAACTGCAGGCCGGCCAGTTCAGCATCCAGCATCATCCTTTACTACAAAGCCATGCATTTGTGAGTGTTCCAGTATTTGGTTTTTGATTGTCTGGCTGAAAGATGAAAGACATGAAAAAAAGGTGTCTGGATGATACCATTAAAATCACACTAAAATATATATTAATACCATTAATATGTATTAATGTTTCCATTTTCAGATATGCAAATTGCCTATTTCACAGGAACCTAAAGTACCCTCATATTATCAAAAGATAAACAAAAATACAAGATGAGTTACAAATGTTGATGCAGCTCAGAAGAAATGTCAACTTTTTTGTGCCCAGAGAAATTATTATCGTATGTGGATACTACTAGGTCGTCCTCAGACGAGCCGTCCATCGTTGTCTCCAGTCATCCCGATTCTCCATACAACTTTCCAGTTCGCTGGTACTCTGGGCCCCTGCATCCTTCTTGAGTATGTCCACATATGTTGGTGTAGGACGTCCTCTTGACCGGCGCCCGCGTGTTGGCTCCCACAGCACCAGCTTGCTGGCTGACAGTTCTGTGTGTCTTTGGCAGTGCCTTTCAAGTCTCATTCTCCTTACAGCAACCTTTTCGCTCACCCTTGGTATTCCTTCATATAGGACTTGGTTGGTTACATGTGCATTCTTGCTGATGTTAAGCACTGCACGCAACATCCTGGTGTATCACCCGTCCAGGGATTTCGCTAGGGTTGGTTTGAGGGTCCAGCATTCACTGCCATAGAGGAGAACAGACTCTACTGTCGCGAAGAAGAAGCTGAGTCTGATTTGGCGGGGGAGGTTGGAGTTCCATACACTGGTCATCCCGTTCAGGGCCCTCCATGCAAGTGCCTTCCTCACTTTTAGATCTTGCTCAGTTGAGTTGACCCACGAACCCAGGTATTTAAAGTCATCAACTTCTTTCAGCACAGTGCCTCCTGCTGTAGTCAGAGGTTGATGTTCTGGTGGAATGTTGTAGGTGATGACCTCGGTTTTCTTGGCATTTAACCTGAGGCCAACCTTGGCACACTCTAGCTCTACCCTGTTCAGTAGTTCTTGTGCCTGTTCCACGTTGTCAGAGAGCAAACTGATATCATCTGCATAGTCAAGGTCTGTGAGGACCACTGCAGGTTTTCGACTTGACCTCCTTGGTGTTAGCGTGAAGCAATCTGGACCGGCACTTTTTCCCACTTTCACAGTGGTTTTCGCTCTGGCAAGCTCCCCAGGCATGAAGGGACCATCATTGATTGCCAGGTTCTGGAGGTATGGTGGCACATCTTCCTCAACTGCTTCCACCATCTCTCCCAGCAGTCCTTGGAAGTGGCCGAACCAGGTGGTCACCCTCTCTTCAGGGCTGTGTCCCTTGACCTGTCCCTCCTTGGTCTTCTTCCTCCCAGTTAATGGAACATGTCCATTAAAGGCTTGTTTACATGACTGAACGTCAGCCAACATTTATGGATGCCACAAGAAACAGTTTTCTTTGAAAAAGAATTCTGGATGCAATTCTGAGCCCATGCAGCAACTTCTGTAATTCAGAGAAGCTTCAATTCATTTTAGTTCAACACTTTATTAATCCCCTAAGGGGAATTGCAAAATGAAACATGTTCGTCCAGGTATTCATTTCGTACTTTTCCACCATTTATATTCAATTCAGTTAAGCACTGGTGAGAGTCACCCCTGACCTCTTGACATCACTAGGCTATGTAAAATTTTAAATCCAATTGAAAAATTCTGGTAATTGCATATAAAGTCTCAAATGACCAAGCTCAAAATGTTTTGCAAGACCTGACAGTGTCTTATCATCTTAAAAGAGCTCTGCTCTCGCAGTGCACGTCAACTTGTAGTTCCTAGAGTATCCAAATGTAGATCTGGAGGACGGGTCTTCTGGTACCATTACCATGGATTCAACTTCCAGTTTAGGTTAAGGAGACTGACACCACCTCCACCATTAAAACCAAACTTAAAACGTTTGTATTTAGTAAAGCCTCTAGTTAGTGTAAACGGTAGTGTGTTAGGGCCAGTTGTCATAGCTGTAGCTGCAGGACAAGACTAGAGCAGCTGGTGTTAAACAGACCTTCATCCTAGATGTGCTGCTATACAGCTACGCTGCTATAGAGCTACGCTGTAAGGGGACACCAACATGATCCCCTTTTGGAGCAGAAGGGGTAAGGATCACCGCTCAGTGGATCATGAAGGAGAGAGCCTCTTTCTTGTCTTTCCTTTCTTCAGTTCAATCCACAGCATCTTTATGAACATAATTGCGCTCCATTGTTCTAGTAGTTTGTTTTTCTGGACTGCCCCCTCTTTTTCTCTTCTGTTAATGTTTGCAGGCCAGACTTTCCAGAGCTACATGCTGACCTGCAGTCCCACTCTCTGACCACCTCAGTGTCTGCTGTCTACACCTGTTTATATAGTGGTCTCTATAGTGCACCAACTAACCATGTATCAGTTATAGGTACATATAACTCTCAGTTCTTCAGAAAATGGATAATGACTACTAAAAATGTTGTCTCATTTACCATTGACAATAACTGTGTCTCTCATCTCTGTTCTTCATCCTTTTCCTGCTATGCCCAGCTGGCCTTCGGCAGGAGGGTCCCCCCTTGTGAGCCTATAGTGCTCAAGGTTTCGTCTCTTTGCCCCGGGGGTCATGTTCTGGGTCTCTGCAAAGAGCCTAGAGACAATTTGTATTGTAATACACGCTGTATAAATTAAATTGAATGTATTTTTCTGGGTTTCAACTTTTTTTAAGATGCATTGCTGCCATTTTTAATACAATGGTAGAATGTCTCTTTGAACATTTCATGTGTTTTCTATGTTTTGAATAAAACAAGGATGTACTCTCTTTTTGAGGAAGAAGGAACATTATTGTTTGTGTCTTTACCAGACAATGCCATTGTTTCTTTAAAATGCATGATCAAATTTAGAACTTAAAGCCATAAAAAAAAAAAAAAAAAAAGAAAGCTGCAAGCAGTGATGAACGGGCCCTCGCGCGTGCAATTTTACCAAATAAAAGTCAAGGACTCAAAACTAAGTCCGATGACACCACCCATGACTTTTTCTGTCGAACCATTCATTCATTCATTCATTCATTATCTTACCCGCTTTATCCTTTGCAGGGTCACGGGGGTCTGCTGGAGCCTATCCCAGCTCATTTTAGGTGAGAGGCAGGGGTTACACCCTGGACAGGTCACCAGTCCATCACAGGGCCACATATAGACACACAAACCATGCTCACAATCACACTCACGCTCACACCTACGGGCAATTTAGAATCATCAATTAACCTAATATGCATGTTGGACCCAGGATACTACGGAAGAATACTCTTCCGTAGTATCCTGGGTCCATATTCAACAGAGAAATGAATACGTTATCTCATCTAATCATCTAATCATCCTGATATTAGGTTAATTGATGATTCTGTCGAACCATTCAAAAGTTAATGGCAGAAAATAGGAACTATCAAATATTGTCCAAATTAGAAGAAGGGGCGGGGCTAATTCATGCCAATGAAGGTCAAGTACTCAAAACCGAGTCCGATGACACCACCCACAATTCTTTTTGTCAAACCATTCAAAAGTTATGGCAGAAAGTAAGAACTATCAAATATGGACCAATCAGATTAAGGGTGGGGGTGCGCTTTTTGGCATCTATCAAGTTAGTGGGTGCATTGTTGTGAGATTTTTAAATAATTTTTCATATTACATTTAAAGGCAAGTCAAATGTTTTTCTGTTGTCTGGGATTGTGATTCATTGTGTGACAGCTTTAACAGACAAGGCTGCCTGTCCAAATGCTGAATAGCGAAAGGGTACAGTGCAGCTGTGTACATAAGCTATTCTAGTGGACCTTACAGAGCCACGGTAACAGACAAACTCACTCAAACAGGTGGGGGCCAAGCCTTTTAGGATTTTGTAAACTGTACAGAGATTTGAAAATATTCAAAAATTTTCAAAAGTTAGTAGATTGTGCTTATGTAATATGTCACAGTGGTGGTACCTAAGTGGCTTTGTTTGTACAGGGCCTGTTTGTACAGGGATTCTAAAGGCCCTATTGTTGTTTGACTAGCCTGCCCCCAGCAGGTGATACAGTACTAAATATGTGAGAAAGTGAGAGCATGTAGAAATATCTTAGCAACTCTGTTGATAGAGAGGATCTAATCTGTATAAAGTTTGTAAAGTTGTATTTAACAGTTTTTATCATCTACTTGATGTGTTTTTTGAAGCTCAGTTTTGAATCTAGCAGCACACCAAGATATTTGAATTCAATGACCATCTCAATCTGTTCACCTTTAATGCAGATGTGTACATCTGGGATGTTCATCTTCGTTTTGGAAAAGAACATGCCTTTTATTTTGCCTACATTCAAGGTAAGACAGGATTGGTCTAGCTACTCAATCACTCCAACCAGGTTAGTTTGGTTGGTTAGTTTAGTTGCAGCTTGTTGAGCTGATTTTGCATGTGTGTACAAGACTGTATCATCAGCATAGAGGTGGGCCTGGTTCAGCTGATTGGGCACACCTGTCTCTCTCCACCCTGTCTGGCTATTTAAACAGCGGCTGCTCTACAGGGAGGGCAGAGCTGCTGAATGTGCAAAGAAGAAATATCCGAATTTCTTTTTTTTATTGTATTTTTTTTATATTTTTATCCCGATTTTTTCCCCCATTGTATCACCCAGTGCTCCTACCTAGACAGTCCTGGGAACTGCCATCCTCTACCAACCTCAGGAGGGCCCTGCACTGAGCTCAGGTTTCCTCCTTAACCTGGCCGGATCCTCCCCACCCCATCTAGCGCCCCGGTTGGCCAGAGGGGGCATGTATAGCCCAGGACTGTGTGCATGTTTTTGTGAGGTAGCTCACCTTGCTACCCAAGGGAACATAGGGAGAACATGCAAACTCCACACAGAAAGGCCCTTTCGCCAACCTCACCCAGGGTGTGGGCGCTGAAGTCATGGGGAACTAACACACACTTCAGCGCCCACAGCATCCCCGGCGGGAATCGAACCCAGGATCTTCTTGCTGTGAGACGGCGTGCACATTACGGTTCAGGCCGCATTAACGGCCGAAGAAATGGCATAAAGTACGGCAAAATTACATGATTAATTCAAAATGGCCGACTTCCTGATCGGTTTCGGCCATGGCGCCAAGAGACTTTTCTTTAAGTTGCGACATGATGCAGGTGTGTACCTATTTTCGTGCATGTCAAACCGTATTGTGGGGCTTGAGGCATGAAGTTTTATCTGTATTGACCAACCAGATGAAGGGGGGCGCGCTTTTTGGCATCTATTGTCGCCACGGTAACACTTTTGAGTGAGAAAAGTAAAGCACATCGTTGCAGGATCGAGACGCACATTTTGATGTATAACACACCTGGGTGCACGTTACGGTTCGGGCCATATTAACGGTCAAAGAGGTGGCATAAATTGCGCCAAAATTACACGATTAATTCAAAATGGCTGACTTTCTGTTCGGTTTCGGCCATGGCGCCAAGAGACTTTACTTTAAGGTGCGACATGATACAGGTGTGTACCAATTTTCGTGAATGTACGCCAAACCGTATTGTGGGGCTTGAGGCATGAAGTTTTATCTGTATGGACCAACCAGATGAATGGGGGCACGCTTTTTGGCGTCTATCATCGCAACGGTAACACTTTTGACTGAGAAAAGTAAAGCACATCGTCGCAGGATCCAGACGCACATTTTGATGTATAACATACCTGGGTGCACGTTACGGTTCGGGCCGTATTAACGGTCAAAGAAGTGGAATAAATTGCACCAAAATTACATGATTAATTCAAAATGGCCGACTTTCTGTTCGGTTTCGGCCATGGCGCCAATAGACTTAACTTTAAGTTGCGACATGATACAGGTGTGTAGCAATTTTCGTGAATGTACGTCAAACCGTATTGTGGGGCTTGAGGCACGAAGTTTTCTAGGGGTCGCTGTTGAGCAATTTTGCCACGCCCATTAATGCAAACCATTACATATCAAATTTTTCGCCAGGCCTGACTTGCATGCAAAATTTGTTGACTTTTGGGGCACGTTTAGGGGGGCAAAAAGGCCCTCATTTCGTCGGAAAAATAAAAACGAGAAAAAAAACTAAAATTCCTACAGATACAATAGGGCCTTCGCACTGTCAGTGCTCGGGCCCTAAAAACGAGGGAAAAAAAAAAAACTCCTACAGATGCAATAGGGCCTTCGCACTGTAAGTGCTCGGGCCCTTAAAATTGTAGCTCTGGCATGGCAGCACTGGTGTCCAACTGGACATACAGCAGTCTGACCAGCACTTATCCATGCTGTACCCTCCTATATGATTTCTTGCTTGTGGTGTTCTCTCAGATGAAAGTCGCTTTGGATAAAAAACATCTGCTAAATGACAGTAATAGTAGTATTGTACATTTTCTGGGTACTTTTGAGAGGGTTGCAGCAGTCTGCGGAAGGCCACGAGCAGACTCGGTCCTCCTCCTCATTCCATTACTCACTGGTAAGGCAAGAAGTTCCTATATTAATATGGTTTTTATGAGTCACTGGTTTAGGATGTAAAAGAAGCTATACTTAAGAAGTACAACATAAAGTCACTTACTCGCAGACAAAAGTTACGGTCCCTGTACGGTTTAGTCTGATGAATGCCCCAAAGAATTGTATGTGAGGCTTAAGTAGTTGTATGGAAGTTGATACAGCTACAGAAAGGTAAAACTGTGCAGGATATTGTTGAGATGATAATCATGGAACAGTTTCTAAGAATGTAGCCTTCTGAGCTTCAGATCTGGATTAAGGAAAATGATCTTACAACAATTGATGATATGTTTGTGGCTGCCAGCTATGGAGTAATACTGCCATGAAGGACAAAGACACCCGCAGGCCACCACAACCTCAATACCACCAGAGGGCAGCAAGTGTGAGTAAGACCCCAATAAGGGATGAACAGCAATGGCATCCTTGTACTAAAAGATCCCTAATTTGTAGCCTTTGTGGGCAGGAAGGTCACATTAAGCTTATTGCAGCAAAGTTCAGCAGATGGCATATTTCTACTAAAAGAACCATAGTGTGTAACCTTTGTGGGCAGGAAGGTCACATTAAGCTTATTCAGCAAAGTTTAACCAAATGTCCTTTGTACCTTGTCAAAATGACTGGTAACCAGAAAATGGACAGTCAATGAAGACAGCTATGGTAAAAAACCAATGGGAGGAAAATCAAAGCTTTAATAGACACTGGCAGTACTCACACCCTGGTGCACAAACAGTACGTGCCAAATAACATTGTGTGTCCTTTTGAAACTATCATGATCAGTTGTGTGTACGGCGATGAAAAATCGTACCGCACTGCTGACATTGTTATTAAATGACAAGGGCATCCATATTTATTGAATTTTGGTGTTGCAGAGCCTTTTTCAGTAGTTCTGGGCAGAGATCTGCCAGGGCTTTATGACCCTTTGGTACCTGTACAGAACCGCAATGTAGTGGTGACAAGGGCTCAAGCCACTCTTGGTGCCTTGCCTTTCTTTGACACTGATCTGGAATAAATACCGGAAAACCTAGGAAATCAAGTAGCCAGAGAAGGTAAGAGATATTTAAGCTCATATTTAAGAAATAAAACAAGGTGAGGTTGCTCCAGAGGTTCCTTTGGGATTTAAAATTCCCACCAACATAGTGGAGATGCCGCAAGAAGACCCGGTATTGGTGGCCATCTTGTTGAGAGCTAATGAGGTTGAGCCTGGAAACGAGTATTTTCTGCAGAAATCAGCTTTATAATCAGCATGGTCAAGCTAAGCGGTTAGTGGTCCCTCATGCAGATGTGGTTCTCACCAAGGGCCATTCTGTTCCCTGGCTGTCTTTTTCCCTGATTTAGTTCTATAAAGGGTTGGTTTCCCTCAGGAAATGATTACCCATCAAGGAACAAATTTTATCTGTGTTCCTGAAACAGGTTTATAAGTTGCTTGGAATGAGAAGTATGAGGACCACCCTATGCATCCTCAAACAGATGCTTTGTAAATTTGTGGATGACGCCAGGTCTGACTGGGATCAGAGGCTGCTTTTTGCTTGTGAAGAACTACCCCAAGTTATATAATATATTTTTCCTGCTTTCTGTGAAGGCGGACAGTTTTTCTTCTCAGGCTCCCTCCCTTATCTACCTTGCTGCTGCTCTCTGTCTTGTTAATCTATTTTGGAGTTTCTCGCTGCATATCTTCTTCTATCTCGAATTTTTAAACCATGGATCTGGTTAACTGCTCTCTCAACGCAATTGACCAAATTATTTTGATGAGAGGACTGGGCGAATGAGAGCCCGTGTACGCTAGCAGAACAGTTGTCACCAGTTACATGATGGACTCCTGGCAGAAGTGGAGGGTACTGTGCCTGTTTATACTGTCAGTTGAGGATGTTGAAGATGTCTACATAATTAGATTTTTTTGAGGACAGGATTAGCTGCTTTTTGGAGCTGGGGGTTACCTGGCATATCAACACATTCGGAAAATGTCGGTAGCAATTCTGGCCTTTGTTTTTAATTCTGGGGGATTTTTTTCTTCCATATTAGAGCGGGGTCATGCTGTACACCTGCTGGTGCGTAGTGGGATTTTTGCGACTTTAGCTTTCTAGCCAAATGCTAGCAACATTGCCCTTTGGGCCGTTTTGGACAATTGCAATATGGTCATGCCACTACTTGGCATGCCCATAATGAATAAAATACAATATAATATAATTTCCAAGATTCAAACCTGAGGGACTCTTACCCAAACAGAATTTACAGGACTCAAACCCTAGGACTCCATCCCAAACCGAATTTATAGGATTCAAACCCGAGGTCTCTAACACTAACATAATTTACCAGACTCAAACCTTCAGTAGCCCTAGTGCATTCTGGGAGTGTGTTCCACAGGTGGGGAGCATACAAGCTGTAAGCTGCCTCACCATGTTTGGTTCTATCTCTGGGTACAAAAGTATGTGTTAAAATGTATTCTCTGACAGACAGGAAGCCAGTGTAGAGATTTTTGGAACTGGAGTTATATGGTCAATCCTCTTGGTCTTAGTGAGGACCCGGGCAGCAGCGTTCTGCTGAGACATCAGTCCTTTAATCCTCTATATTCTTTAGGTGATAATAGGCTGACTTCACTACTGTCTTAATGTGGCTGATAAAATTCAGGCCTGAGTCCAGAACCACTCCCAGATTTCTGGCTTGGCTATTTGTTTTTAGCTTTGCTGCTTGAAACTGAGTGCTGTCTTTTATTCTTTCTTCCTTGGCTCAAAACACTATTATTTCTGTTTTGTCTTCATTTAACTGAAAACAGATTCTGGCACAATTGGATTAAAGTCTCCTGGTGAGATGGTTATATAGATTTGTGTGTCATCCACGCAGTTATGGCAATGCATTTTGTTCTTTTTCATAATTTGAGCAAGTGGGAGTATATAGATGGTATACAACAGAGGCCCCAGAACTGAACCTTGAGGAACTCCACGTTCATTTTGTTAGCTCTCATTTGTAGTTACCTAAAGTCACAAAATAGTCCCTGTCTTTTAGATAGGACTCCAACCAGGCAAGAGCTGTGCGGGGAAGTCCCACCCAGTTCTTCAACTCCTCTCTCAACATGTTATGGTCGCCCGTGTCTAATGCAGTGTTGGGCCACAGTCATGTGTGATTATGAACTCAGGTGGTGATGAACTCATGTGAAATGTGATTATGTGAACAGTCAGGCCGTGGATGACCTTCAGGCCCAATTTAAGGCTTTGTTCTGAGACCCGCCTCGAGTTTACGACACCTGACCACATGGTTTGGAACAAAGGAAAACCCCCATGGACCCAAAGCACAAACAGAATTTGCATCTAAGGCTCTTTAGTGATAAGGAGCAGCCCTCTGATTGGGTATGGACTCCAAACTGCAGGGGGGGTCACACTCTTCAGCCTGGGCCCCTACAAAGAGCAGACTTTTCTCCTCTGCTCACTCTCTTCTCTTCTTTTTGCTCTCCCCTACAGGTGTCTGCTGCCTCGGACCTGTCCACGGTCCCATGGGGTCCCCCCGTGAGCAGGAACCACCATTAATAGCACCAGGAGCGACCAGCTATGGACCGGCCTCCTCCTGTGATCATTGACCGAAGAAGCGTCCGTTTTGCAGCGCTGCGGCGAGTGACCCGCGAGTTTTCTGAGCCCAAACAGAAAGCCGAACCAGGGACCCTGCATGCCTTGACGTGAACGCCTTTGGACCGACCTGGAGCTCAAGGAGGCCAAACTGCTGTGCCAAGCTGCTATCCCCTCATCCACAGTACGGATAACAGGAGGGAGTGATAGCCGCTCTTATCAGGATCCACTGCTGAGAGTAACTACCCTTTTTCAACAAAGAACGCCAACCGGCCAGACCAAACCACCTTTTTTTTGAAGATTCAGATAGTTTCGTGTCTGGTCAGAGAAACTTAGTTAATACAAGTTTAGTTTTAAGTTGTGAGCTGGACCGCCGATCCTGCCACAGCTGTGTTTATTAGCTTAAGCGTTGTTTTTTATCTTTCATTTCATTTTTTCATTTTATTCTTTATTTCATTCAAAAATAAAACAAACAATTCAATACAAACACAAACATTTCTAAATTGTGAATGAAAAGGGAGCAGAAAGAAGAAGAAACTTATCTAATCTGCCTCTTTTTCCAAGTAATACATTTACAAATAACATAAATAAAAAATTTAAAAAACAACAACTAAGTAAACGAAAATTAAAATAAAATAAAATTACTGCCGGCTATGGGTATGTCAATCAAACTTAACTAACATTTTTAATTATATTTCCTTAACATACAGGCTTTAATTGTTTTTTTGAATGTAATATTTGATTTGGATTCATTGTTTTCTTTATTCCGATTGTTCCATAAACTGATTCCTTTCACAGAAACACAACATTCCATCAATTTAGTCCCGAATCTTGTTTTTTTAAAGATCTCTGTTCCTTTTAAGTCATACTTGCTTTCTCTTTTTTCAAATCTTTTCTGAATGTTGATTGGTAAAGTTTTTTTTATGAGCTTTAAACATAATTTTCAGAATTATATAGTCTACTAATTCATGAAATTTCAACAATTGTAACTGAAGGAATAATGGATTTGTTGGATCTCTATATCATTTTCTACTAATTATTCTTATGGCTCTTTTTTGCAAACCGAAAATTGACTGAATATAAATGTTTTACAGGCATTTCTCCAAACTTCAACACAGTAAGACGGATATGGAACTAATACAACTAATACCATCTGAATGGCAAAGAGTGGTGGCGGTGTTTATTCCGAAAGAACAGGAGTCCCGCAACATCAGTCAGTTCAGGAGCATCGCACTCCTAAACGTCGAGGAAAAGGTCTTCTTTGGAGTCATGGCCAAGGGGCTAACATCTTACCTCACAGAGAATGACTACATCGACACCAGCTGCCAGAAAGCAGGAGTGCCAGGCTTCCCAGGATGCGTGGAACATTCTTCAATGATTTGGGGACAGATCCAGAGAGCCAAGCAGGAGAAGAGGGACCTCCATGTGGTGTGGCTTGACCTCGCCAACGCTTATGGATCTGTCCCCCACAAGCTCATCCAGTTCGCATTGGAGTTCTTCCACGTACCTGAGTCGATCAACAACCTGGTAACCAGCTACTTCAGGGACTTCCAGATGTGTTTCAGCCTCCGAGACTTCACAACAGGATGGCAGCGCCTGGAAGTTGGCATCGCAATGGGGTGCGCCATCTCCCCAGTCTTGTTTGTCGCAGCCTTTGAAATCATCCTCCACGGAGCCCGGCAGACCGTAGGAGGAATAAGGCTCCAGACAGGGCAGAGGCTACCACCGCTTCGTAGCTATATGGACGACGTGACTCTGGTGTTGCAGACAGCCCCATGCACAAGAGGGTGCCTGAAAAGGCTAGACGAGCTAGTGACATGGGCAAGGATGAGAATAAAACCCTCCAAATCACGGAGCCTCTCCTTGCGCAAAGGTACCAGGAATGACGGTACCATCTTTGTCGCAGGAGGCGAGCAAATCCCTCTACTGGCCAAACAGTCCATCCGAAGCCTGGGAAGGCAGTACAGTGCCGATCTGTCGGACAAGCACGCAGGCAAGGCTGTACGGAAGCAACTCTCAGAAGGCCTGGCGAGCATCAACAACAGCCAGCTCCCCGGAAAGTACAAATTGTGGTGCTATAACTTCATTTTGTACCCGAGGGTCCTGTGGCCACTGAAGATGTGTGACATTCCTTCCTCCACAGTCAACGGGTTGGATAGGCTCGCCAACTCCTACATCCGGAAGTGGCTGGGTCTTCCGCGTGGCTTCTCCGACACAGGCTTATTTGGGGCGACTTCGCTGCAGCTGCCAATCCAGTCAATCACCCTGGGCTACAAGCAGGAAAAGGCGAGGTTGGTCCTTGAACTAAAAGAATCCTTGGATCCCACTGTGAGGAGTGCACTTGTCCCCACCCGAACAGGTCGGAAGTGGCGAGCAGGCCCAGAGGTCGACGGGGCTATTGGCAGACTCCAACACCAGGAGATAGTCGGCAGGACGCAAGTAGGGAGAGCGGGGCTTGGATGGGGAGAGTCCCCACGCTTGTGGTCCAAGGCCACGGAGAGGGAACGGAGAGCCATGGTTGTGGAGGAAGTGTCAAGGGCAAATCAGGAGCAGTACACCATCAAGGCTGTGTCGCAAGGTCGCCAAGGAAGATGGACCACGTGGGAAGGCACCATCAAGAGACCCCTTAGCAGGGCTGACCTGTGGAAGATGCCACAAGCCAGACTCAGCTTTCTGCTCAGGGCAACCTACGACACCTTGCCATGCCCCAGAAACCTCCACCAGTGGTTTGGCAAGGAAGAGAGCTGTCGCCTCTGCAGTGCACCCAACGCCAGCCTACAGCATCTACTGTCGGGCTGCAAGGCTGCGCTGGGGCAGGGGCGCTATAGGTGGCGGCACGACCAAGTCCTGTCAAAGCTGGCTGAAGTCCTTGAGAACCGCAGACGGGAGGCCAACAACCATCCCACAGGCAAACAGCTGCCCCTTCAGGTTCGTTAGGCCAGGAGAAGGAAGCAGAGTCACCTGCCGATGAGGCCCCCGGAGTGTTCTTTCTCAGGCAAGGGACTGGAGCATGAGGGCTGATATCGGCAAACAGCTACAGTTCCCCCGCGAGACCTCCATCACATCGCTCCGGCCAGACATCGTCCTATGGTCTGCTGCGACCAAGTCTGTTGTGCTCGTAGAGCTCACCATCCCCTGGGAGGAGGGAGTCCCAGCTGCCTACAGGCGGAAAGCAGCCAAATATGCTGACTTGGCTGCCGAGTGCAGGGAGGCAGGCTGGTCCACTGCTATCTACCCGGTGGAGGTAGGCTGTCGGGGCTTCATCGGTACGTCAACGACGAGGCTGCTACGGGAGTTGGGAACAACGGGAGCTGAGCTCCGAAGGGTAACCAAGGCCCTCGCTGAGGAAGCGGAGAAAGGAAGTTTCTGGCTGTGGCTGAGGAGAAGGGACAAGATCTGGGGGTCTAAGCAATAGTGTGGGTCAGCTGCAGCGGGTGGCAGGGAGACGTCCCTGCTACCGCTCCGCCACCAGGAGGTGTTCCGGGGTTAAAGTGAGCGAAACTCCGATGAGCGGTGGTCCCTGGCTGATGACCCTGCAGCTGACCTAGGGCGCTGTAGGAGGCGCGTCAGGCACGTTTGCCCAGCAGGATTAACACCTACCTGTACAATCAATCAGAGTGTTTTATAGAATGTACAATGCTTTGTTGTCCAACGAATCCTTTACTTTGTGTAACAGAGCAGTTGTTTTTGATATTTTTATCTTTGTATAATATATATGTGATTTCCAATTCAGATTCTCATCCAGCATGACACCCAAAAACTTGGTTTCCCGTACTCTATTAATTTCAATACTATATTAATTGAAGTGTCCGTGTCTCTCCTTCTGTAACTAAATATCATGAAGTTTGTTTTTTCAAGATTCAGTGATAATTTATTTACCTCAAACCATGTTTTTATTCTTTTAAATTATTTTTTAACCACATTTAACACCTATGTTATATCTTCCCCAGAATAACAAAGTAGTGTCGTCCGCAAACAGAATACATTTGAGCAGTTTGGATACATACACAAAATCATTAATATACAAAATAAACAGTTTTGGCCCGAGGACCGACCCCTGAGGTACGCCACACTTAATATCTTATTGTTTGTCTACTGCTGCATCCACATTGCTGGATCTTGACAGGTTCTTCCACAACAGAAAACAAAGCTCTTCCTCATTTCCCAGTTGAACGACCAGAGAGCACCTGTGAAGTTAGTTTCACATTGGGGAAACACCAGAAGAACTTGGGTTTCTGGTAGTGAGAAATTATTTTAGTGTGTCTATTTACTTTACTTTTCTCCTCTCATCTCTCTTACACCGGTCATAAAACCCCCGAGCCATTTTGAGTTACTGACACGCACACGCACACCCACGCACACGCACAAACACACACACGCACGCACGCACGCACACACACACGAAAACACACACGCAAGTAATCTGAAGTTTTATGTTTACGCTAGTCAGTGTTGTTTTGTGTAGTCAGCCATCAGAATTTATACGAGGTGTTGATTATCATCTTCTTGACACCTGTGTAAATAAATTCTGATTAATTTGAATGAGAGAAGTTGTTTATGCTTATTTTACGCATATTTTTCACAACTGCTGGTTGCAGAGGCCTGTGTTCGAACTCCTCCCTTCACTATTATTCTGAAGAATAATCTACCTTGAGACTGACTTTTGCTGTTGAATTATCATTTTCCTGATTACATCAGGTTTCATTTTGATTAAGTCATTTTGATAATTCAATTTGATAAACAATCTACTTTATTAATTAGTAAGGATTGTCCTCCGACAACCATTAATAACTTTTGATAACTGAACCAGCACCCCCCTTTTGCACAACAGCAGTACTAAGGTCCAGTAAGACCAAGACTGAAATGTTGCCACTTTCTGAATTGGGGTGGATGTTTAGTGTTGTGAGTTTGTAAAGCTGGTGAAAACAGCTTTTTCTATGATTTACTAAGAAGGGGAAGGTTTGATACGGGCCCATAGCTGTTCATAAATTGCCTGTCTAGACTTTTCTTTTTTTAAATGACGGCTAATGACGGCTATTCTTAGGCACTGAGGAAAGATACCTTAAAGGAGAGACATATTTGCAATGTCTAGCAGATCTGCGGACAATGTGCAACACTTGTTGTCAGAGTATCATGGCAGCAAGTGGTGGAGTTCAGGTGGTGTATGATGTCATCCAGGTTCTTATGGCTGACTGAACAGAATTGTGTCATGGCTTCTTTCTTAGGACACAGAAGTGGCACATATCCTGTGTCTAGCATAGGAGCACTGACTAACTGTCTGTCTTAATTTCTGAATCTTGTCAATAAAGAAAGAGGCCTACTCATTGTTGGGAGGGTTGGATAAAAGTTCAGGTTCCTCTCACCCAGGGGAGTTTGTTAGCCTGTCAACAGTAGTGAACAGAATGCGTGCATTATTGTTGTCTTTAGCAATATCAGATTAACACAGGTTTGTATAAAAGCCCTTTATACATCTTGTATCTGTTTTTGTGTATCCGTTTTTTTTTTTCGTTCTCGTTATTTTTATTTTTCTGACGAAATGAGGGCCTTTTTGCCCCCCTAAACGTGCCTCAAAAGTCACCAAATTTTGCAAGCAAGCCAGTCCTGGCGATACATTTGACATTTAATGGTTTGCATTAATGGGCGTGGCCTAATGGCTCAACAGCGCCCCCTAGAAAACCTTGTGCCTCAAGCCCCACAATACGGTTTGACGTACTTGCACGAAAAGCGGTACACACCTGTATCAGGTCGCAACTTAAAGAAAAGTCTCTTGGCGCCATGGCCGAAAACGAACAGGAAGTCGGCCATTTTGAATTAATCATCAAAATGTGCGTCTAGATCCTGCAACGATGGGCATTACTTTTCTCTCGTTACCGTGGCGACGATAGACGCCAAAAATCGCACCCCAGCTTCATCTGATTGGTCCATATTTGATAGTTTCTACTTTCTGCAATAACTTTTGAATGGTTTGGCATAAATACTCGTGAGTGGTGTCATCTGACTCGGTTTTGAGTCCATCCATCCATCCATCTTCTTCCGCTTATCCGTTCCTGGGTCGCGGGGGCAGCAGCCTCAACAGGGATGCCCAGACTTCCTTCACCCCACACACGTCCTCCAGCTCTTCCTCCATCTCTTTCTCCAGCTCTTCCGAGGGGAGTCTGAGGCGTTCCCAGGCCAGCCGAGAGACATAGCCTCTCCAGCGTGTCCTGGGTCTTCCCCGGGGTCTCCGTCCGGAGGGACATGCCTGGAACACCTCGTCCAGGAGGCGTCCGGTACAGATGCCCAAGCCACCTCAGCTGACTCCTCTCAATGTGAAGGAGCAGCGGCTCGACTCCGAGCTCCTTCCGGGTGACCGAACTCCTCACCCTATCTCTAAGGGAGCGTCCAGCCACCCTGCAGAGGAAACTCATCTCGGCCGTTTGTATCCGCAATCTTGTCCTTTCGGTCACTACCCAAAGTTCATGACCATAGGTGAGGGTAGGTGCGTAGATTGACTGGTAAATCGAGAGCTTTGCCTTTCGACTCAGCTCCTTCTTCACCACGACGGTCCGGTACACCGACCGACGCTGCACTGATCCGTCTGTCAATCTCACGCTCCATCGTTCCCTCACTCGTGAACAAGACCCCGAGATACTTGAACTCCTCCACCTGAGGCAGGACTTCTCCACCCAGCCGGAGAAGGCACGCCACCCTTTCCCGGTGGAGAACCATGGCCTCGGTTTTGGAGGTGCTGATTCTCATCCCTGCCGCGTCGCACTCGGCCTCAAACCGCCCCAGCACATGCTGAAGGTCCGGTCCGAAGAAGCCAACAGGACAACATCATCCGCAAAAAGCAGAGATGAAATCCTGAGGTTCCCAAACCGGATCCCCTCCGGCCCCTGGTTGCGCCTAGAAATCCTGTCCATAAAAATTATGAACAGGAACGGTGACAAAGGGCAGCCCTGCCGGAGTCCAACATGCACCGGGAACAAGTCTGACCTACTGCCGGCAATGCGAACCAGACTCCTGCTCCGATCATACAGACACCGGACAGCCCTTAATAGAGGGCCCCGGACTCCATACTCACCGAGCACCCCCCACAGAATGGCACGAGGGACACGGTCAAATGCCTTCTCCAGATCCACAAAACACATGTAGACTGGTTGGGCAA
Organism: Cololabis saira; assembly: GCF_033807715.1. Taxonomy (NCBI): domain Eukaryota; kingdom Metazoa; phylum Chordata; class Actinopteri; order Beloniformes; family Belonidae; genus Cololabis; species Cololabis saira. Next base: position 47,328,976 of record NC_084595.1, on the reverse strand, counting down.
ATTCCCATGAACCCTCGAGCACCCTGCGGAGGGTGTAGAGCTGGTCCAGTGTTCCACGACCGGGACGAAAACCGCATTGTTCCTCCTGAATCCGAGGTTCAACTATCGGCCGTATTTTCCTCTCCAGTACCTTGGCGTAGACTTTCCCGGGGAGGCTGAGAAGTGTGATCCCCCTATAGTTGGAACACACTCTCCGGTCCCCCTTTTTAAACAGAGGGACCACCACCCCGGTTTGCAACTCCAGCAGTACTGTCCCCTTCCTCCATGCAATGTTGCAGAGGCATGTCAACCAAGACAGCCCTACGACATCCAGAGACTTGAGGTACTCAGGGCGAATCTCATCCACCCCCGGTGCCACTGAGGAGCTTATGAACCACCTCAGTGACCTCGGCTTGGGTGATGGATGAGGACGTCCCCGAGTCCATGTCAGTCGGGTTGAGGAGATCCTCAAAGTATTCCTTCCACCGTCTGACGATGTCCCCAGTCGAGGTCAACAGCTCCCCACCTGCACCGTAAACGGTGATGGCAGAGTACCGCTTCCCCCTTCTGAGGCGCCGAACGGTCCGCCAGAATTTCCTCGAGGCTGACCGAAAGTCTAAGGTTTTGAGTCCTTGAATATAATTGGTGCAAATTAGCCCCACCTCTTCTTCTGATTGGTCGATATTTGATAATCCCTATTTTCTGCCATAACTTTTGAATGGTATGACATACAGAGTCGTGGGTGGTGTCATCAAACTCGGTATTGAGTACTTGACCTTCATTGGCCTGAATTAGCCCCTTCTTCTGATTGGTCAATATTTGATAGTCCCTATTTTCTGCTATACCCTTTGAATGGTTTGACATAAAGAGTCGTGGGTGGTGTCATCTGACTCGGTTTTGACTCCTTCACCTTCATTGGCATGAATTAGCCCTGCCCTTTCATCTGATTGGTCGATATATGATATTTCCTACTTTCTGCCATAACTTTGAAATGGTTTGATACAGAGAGCCATGTCATCCGCTAAATGTCCAGGCCTCAAGATATCTACATGCAAGTCATACAAGCTTCCACTGCAGCCTGAACATGCACAAGGGTGCAAGGGCCCGTTCATCGCTGCTTGCAGCTTTAATTCTCTTTCTAATTCTAATCTTCTTTCCCAGGCATCTTTCTTCTTGTTCCTTCTTTTTCTTATGAGACAAATATGAAATTATATGTCCTCTTAGCACAGCTTTACCTGTTTCCCAAAGAAGTGATGGAACTTTTTCTGGTGAATCATTGAGTTCAAGGAGTTATGCCCACTTTTTTATAATATATTCATCAAAGTCCTAAAGTATCGAGTTTATTAAATCGCTGTTGCTGATTTTGACATATTTACTTTCATTCAAGGTAAAGGTGATTGGTGCATGATCACATTTTAGTGATCATATACTCACAGTCTCACAGACTTTTACTTTGAATACCTTTACCATCTCATTATTATGAGATGTAGTACAATGTCAAATATACTTGACATCATCGAATTGCTACTAAAGTGCAAATTCTGACAGAAAATCAGAGATGACCAGTGTGTGTATGTGTTTGTACAAAATATAAGTAATTGGCAAGAGATTGGGTTGCATTTGGCAAATGTGTGAAGAAAGATAGTACATCTGTATCATTTATCACATTCTTTGTTGAGTGCAGAGTGTAACGCAGGCTGTGTTGTTTAGCTGTCATCACTTTGGCTGGCCCGAAGTCCTGGGATTACATTCGAGCTGATAGCCGTCTGTCAGAGTGAGTAGAAACCTAAACATGATGGGCTGGAGGTGAAAGTGAGTGTTAGGTATGTTGAGTGGATATTACATTTCAGGCCTAAACCTCAGACCTTTATTGTTATTTTTGCCTCGTTAAAGGGTACTTTGTCAAAACCAAAAGCGGTTACTTACAGTAGTTGTTAAACTTTGTACGCTGGTTTCAGACTACACAATTTTAGGAGTCACCTGATTGCTGTCTTGTTCAGATAACATGATTGGCTGTTTTGGTGCAATGATGTGTTCACGAGACAAGAATAAAAGGATAAGACCAAGAAGGTGTATTCAATGAATGGACTATTACACATTTGTGTATCTATGCTACAGAGAGGGAGTCAAAGGTGAGTAAAATACATTTTGTAATGAGAGGTTGCAACTCTTTCTCACATCAAAAGGTGAAATAGCAACGATTGTCCACAGTACAAAACGTATTAGTGTCACAATAAGGCCTCTCAAATTGTGACATGTTCATGTTTTTTTCATATCATTTTCTATTGTCCTGCCGAAGTCATGTGACTGCCCGCAGCTGCCTTGTAAAAATAAAAACGTGGCTGCCATCATTGTCATTCTCAGTGGAAAAGCATTATTTTAAGGTAGTTTCGACATATAAAAGCGTTTTGATCATATTTCTAGTGAAGTAATATACATTGAAATATCATAATATATATATATATGTTATTCCGGCCAGATCTTCCCCATCCCATCTGTTCCCCGGCTGGCCAGAGGGGGCATATAGAGCACAGGACTGCTGTATGTTTTTGTGAGGTAGCTCACATTTAGTACCCAACTATTTTAAACTCATTAACAGTTTTTAGCGTGTGTGTGTGTGCGCCTTAAAGTAGAAATCGAATGAGTCAGTTCTCGTAGGTGCATAATTTTTTATTTTTTTTTACCTTACCTTGTTTTTTACCCTTGTTATTAATGGTCCCCCCCCCCCCTGAAGCTTTGCCTGGTTTGTCTAACAACCAGGCAGCACAGGCTGTGTTTACACACAGAGGCTGCAACCTGTGTAAAGAGTGTGGTGGAAAGGATACCATTACAATAGCATTATCGTTTACGTAATTTAATCCCATGATTAAAATGTGAATCAAGATTATCCAATAGAAATTTACTTTTTAATGCATTTATAATTTTCCAAAAATGCTTTAGGGAATCAAATCCCATCTACTTCATCTAGTCTTGTGATCCACTGAAGAGGATGTGAACCTCGGAAATGCACCCTTGGAAAGATGAAATGGGTTTGAATTGTGTTCCTCATGGTTGAGGCGGCACAATCACAGGTGAAAAGAGATCCCAGGGGCGCAGGCAGGTGGAATCAGCAACGGGATGGCCGGGGGTGGGGACCGGGACCAGCCAGCACGCAGCTCCCGAAGCTCCGGCCTGCAAACATGCATAAAAGAGAAGAAAAGGGGGCCAGCACAAGAAACTACAGGAACGATGGACAAAAATTATAGCTATGAGATACTTATAATAAATAAAAATGGAAATGGAGAAGAGAGGAAGGGAATAGGAGAGGAGAAAAAGGGTGAGAGGCACCGCCCACTGGATCATGTCGGTGCCCCCCTGCAGCATAGGCCGTATAGTTGGGGCGGCAGTAGCTCAGGTGGTAGAGCGGGTCGTCCAATGATCGGAAGGTCGGCGGTTCGAATCCTGCTCCGTGAATGTGTTTGAATATGTATGAATGTTGGTGGTGGTCGGAGGGGCCGTTTGGCGCGATATGGCAGCCACGCTTCCGTCAGTCTGCCCCAGGGCAGCTGTGGCTACAAACGTAGCTACCACCACCAGTTACGATGTGTATGAATGAATAATGATTTCTGTAAATCGCTCTGGGTGGCTAGAAGGGCGCTATATAAATCCAAGTCATTATTATAGCAGCATATCTACCACCAAGCTATGTTTGAGACTAACTATTATAGTCTTGTTCTATAGCTGCAACTATGACTACTGACTCGAAATACACGAAAATATAGCTAAATTCTGTCTCTATCACCTGTACATATTGTGACTACTATGTTCCTATGAATTATTACTTTGGACAGTATTAAGTGGGAGGGGATTTTTTTTTCTTTACAGTGGAAAAACTTTAAAGTTGTTCTCAACAAAAAGGTTAATAATCCACAGAAGTTTTGCAGCTGTGGGTTGGTCTACTTGAGAGGACAGACATTTTAATATTATAATTTTTAGGCAGCACCCCTTAATTGGCCAGGATATTAATGGTGTGTCAACCTATCCCGTGATAAGACCAGTTTTCGCCATGACACTGTAGTCACTGGATCACTCTTCAAGTAACTCCAACGACATATGGCTCAATCTTTTCTGCCTTGCCTTGCTTTAATCAGTTGGTGCAATGATGAGTTAGTAACTTAATATTCAGTTGCAATGTTAAGCAGTTACTGTCGGTCCACTTTTGCCAACTTGCATTTGGGCCTGAAACTAACTGGTTATGAGTTTGTACACTGAATTTCTATCTCCTCGTCAGCTCTGTAGTGTATCTACTGCCTTCCAGATTGTTCCTCATACTAGTAGCATTTTCTAACCAAGACCATTCCATAGCTTCAGCGCTGTATTCCAAGTTGAAGATTTTATCGAACTTTTGTCTGCTTATGTTCCATGAAAATCACATGCTTGTCTACAAGCTTAGATTTGTCCAACGTTGCAATCTTCTTGCTCAATCTTTACCAGATTCATTTAAATTTCCTACCAACTCCATTGGCTGCAACCAGAGCAACAAAAACACCTGCTCTCCTGAAGCCAGGGTGGTTTTTGTTTAGTTCTGTTTAACCTTAATAAAAATGATGTATTCAATGAAGCCAGATGACTCATATACGCAAGCTTCTCACAAACAAAGGCTTTTTGCTTTGGAGAGCATTAGCAAACCCTAAAGAGCAAACCGAGAATCAACTTGATTAAATTGGAAGCATGTTACAGGTATTACAGTCTATTTCTTTGTTACACCTCTGAAACCATACCAGGATGAATTAAGTAAATCTTATGAATGGTTCTCTGATGTTGGATAACTTTAAAGCTATTCCTGTAAAACTTCTTTTATCATAGCATTGTTAAGCGGAACAGAATTGCATTGGGTTTAGACTGTCAATTAATTCAACCGCTGATTCCTACGATGACTGTGTTGATAAGTCAAAGAAAGCTTTCAGTCAAACTGACCAGAGAAACTGCAAATAAACTATTGAATAGTTGTCAGAGTTACCATAGCAAACTATTCTGTAGATCCTGGGACATCAGGCCCAGTTACTGTTAAACATTGTGTCTAATACATACAGAATTAATTTTATTTCTATTAATATGAATTAATTGTTAGTTTTGTTCTTTCCAGGACAGTCTTCCTTACTGTGGTGGTAAGGTGTCATAGCTGTCTAAAATCCAAGTATATTCATTAATTCAATCTGTTTTGTTTTTCTTTTCTTTTCCTGACACCTGGGTTCCATCTCTTCATAGGTCAGTCATTACCCAAATTCAATACCCAAAAAAAACAGAGATGGAAGTGAAGCCTTAAAACTTTATGGCAAGAGGCTTGGTACCACATGCTGTTTCTGTAGCAGTGTTGCTGGGAGGCCCACTGATTTATGGCTCATGACATACATATATTTAATTTGTAACCAAACACTTCCTCTTTCCTTCAGTTTCCTTGGAACTCTGGGATATGTCTTGTTTTCTTAGGTCAGGGGTTAAACAAAGGAAATTCAAGTAGTACTGGGTAGCTAAAGGGCTGTCAGGGTCACATCCAACTCTGGGGCCAGGTGAGAGAAGACAGTGGAACAGATCAAGGTTAAAGCTGTGACATCTGGCAGGAAGGATAAACAGTTCTAAAGACGTTAAAAGGGACAGGTGAAAGATTTTGCATTTTTATATAACAGCTAAACATAACATGTTGGATTGTCCTTACTCTGCAAAAAGCCTGTTTGATTGTTGGATATGACAGCTTTACTGCCCCATTGGTCATTACCCCAGGAGGAGACCTAACAACATCTACATGCCCCACTAGCTCTCATACATATAAGAATACTTGTGTGAATATACATTTCATTCAGTTCTCATCTCCTTGAGAAAACCTGCATCATCTTAATAAGTGTAGACAATGATGACTCTGCTTTTGGAGGATGAGGTTAGGGACTGAGATTTAATGCTGAATCAGAATTATAATCACTCATGTTAACTAAAACTTTTTCTTTTTACTCAAGTGCATCTGGCCCTGATTTTCCGTACAATGACGTCTCTCTGTTTTTGAATATTTAGAATATATTTGCACAATTTGTATTTTAAGGCATTCTTTACTAAACATCCATGAGAACCTTTCATAATAAAATGTTAAATATTGTTTATTATGAACCAATTGCAGGACACAACTGTTAATATCCCCCCACAAAAATGTCAATGCAATTCGTAATACGGTCTGTCCAGGGATCAGTGTCTTCCTAAGCATCACAGAATTCTTCCTACACTGTGGATGTAACACAGTATAAAACAGTCTCTGAGAACTCATTTCTTCACTGTGTGGGTGGTGGTTGGATATTTGTGTACCATGGGGTTGCACACAGGAGGGAGGATAACCAGGCTGTGATCTGAGAGCCCAGGAGCTACAGTATATGCCTCCTTGGGGTTGGTAGCATAATGTGAACCAGTGGCGGCTGGTCAGTAGAGGGCGCTAAGATGCCACCCCCATCAAATCAAGAGATAAAAATTTTTTAAAAATTAAAAACATGTAAGATGCAAATAATTATCATAAGAAGGTGTTATTTCAGTCTGTAGGTGACTGTCAATAGTAATTAAATGTTTAAATATTCATTTGTTCCCAAAAGTTTTTTATTTTATTCTATTTACTTCCGGAAAAAGGGGCGCCGGTAAAACGAATCCAGTGTAAGCTCTCGAACATTTGATAAGCATGTGACCTGAGGATCTTTCAATTGGTTTGAATTAGATTCATAAAGCGACGCAGTCGTGTGCGTCCCAGAAACGCAGTTATCAGCAACGAATCTGCGATCAGTATCATGATGTACTCGTATGTTGTTGTTTTTTATTTAACGTGATTGGACAATTCATTCAATTCAATTCAATTCAATTTCATGGCATTTTACTGCACAGGTTAGAGCATGTTGTTGGGATTAAAGGGACAGCTCTACGTTGGTTTAAATCATATTGATCGACAGATTCCAGTTTGTTCATGTACATGAGGTTTCTTCAGAACAGTCAAGGGTCTGTTATGGTGTTCCGCAGGGTTCAGTGCTAGGGCCAATCTTGTTCAGTTTTAAACGCTAAATACATGCAGCCATTGGGAAGTATAATCCAGAATCACGGCATACAATTCCATTGTTTTGCTGATGATACTCAGCTCTATTTGTCTATGAAGCCGGATGAAACAGAACCGTTAATTAAACTTCAGGCATGTCTTAGGGACATCAAGGACTGGATGTCTGGAAGTTTCTTGCTTAAAATTCAGATACAACAGAGGTTATCATTCTTGGTCCAGAGCATCTTAGGAAGGGATTAGATGGTGTTGCGATGGCTTCCAGTGCAGCTGTGAGTAACCTTGGTGTTGTTTTGATTAGGATTTGTCGTTTAAACCATATGTTAATCAGGTTTGTAAAATAGCATTTTTCCATCTCCGTAATATTGCAAAGATTAGGAAAACTAATCATCACTCTCGCAGAGTGATGCAGAAAAACTAGTTCATGTGTTTGTATCTTCTAGACTAGATTACTGTAATGTGTTATTAGCAGGATGTCCAAGTAATTTGCTGAATAGGCTCCAGCTGATCCAAAATGCAGCAGCACGAGTGCTGACAGGAATCAGCAGGAGAGACCACGTCTCTCCAGTGTTAGCGTCGCTCCTGTAAAATTCAGAATCCAATTTTATTACTTGCATATAAAGCCCAAAACGGCTTAGCTCCGCATTATTTGCAAGACCTGATAGTGCCTTATGTTCCTGGCAGAGCTCTCCGCTCCCAGAGTGCAGGTTTACTCGTAGTTCCTAGAGTATCTAGATGTAGATTTGGAGGGCGGGCGTTGTGCTATCAGGCACCATTACTATGGAACCAACTTCCAATCTGGGTTAAGGAGGCTGACACCACCTCCACCTTTAAAACTAAACTTAAAACCTTTCTGTTTAGTAAAGCCTATAGTTAGTGTTTAGTAAACCTCTAGCTGGTGTTGGTAAATCTCTAGGTAGTGTAAACTCTAGTGTGTTAGGTTTCTTGTGCTGCCCCCCCCCCTTTTTTTTTCTCTCTCTCTTTTGTGCATGTTTGCAGGCCGGAGCTTCAGGAGCTGCGTGCTGGCCTGCAGTCCCGGACCCCTAGAGACAACATCTGTTGTATTAGACGCTATACAAATAAAATTGAATTGAATTGAATTGAATTGAATTGAATTGAATTGACAATTAATTCCCCGTCTTTTTTAGAAAATCAAACTGAACTACACAAACCAGATTTTTATGTTTGTTTGATAAATAGGTTAAATAATACTTGCTTTTGAAATAATATGTTTATCAAATATCTGAAACCAAGCTTGTACCTAACCGTGACTTCTAAACAAATTTTAGCACCATCCGCCACTGATGTGAATAGTGTTTTATTGTCACTGATGTTGCAGGAAACATATGGCACTAGTACCTGCTCAGCTCTACTCATCTCAGCTTGGGTCGACTCAATTTAGCCTAGTTTCTTTTCCATAACAATTCAGCACCTTGAGCAGAAGTAAGAGGATCGGAGCGAAGCTGCTGTGACGTATTTGATTGTGTGATCAAAACGAAGAAGACAACAACACTAAAGATGTAGAACCTGGAGGAGATGATAAATGTGCTGCTGGGTCTGTGGTTTGTGTTCGATATCAAGTTAAAAAATAAGAGTGAGAGAAGCTTCAAGCGGCGACGATTTTTAATTTTTTTTTGTTTTTCTCTGCGCTGCTGAAAAGTCAGCTGGAGCCGTGAGCAGCTATGAAGTGACAGAGCTCCTGGTAGATCTGGTCGTTCATTAACGCCGTCTAGATCCCTTTTTAATTCTCTCCTCAGCCCCCAGGTTTATGAACATCTGCACCTCAGAGTTGGATCACTAAACAGACTTTTGCGCTCCCATTGCCTGTCGAATAAAATGAACAAGAAGCCGCCGTCAGAGTCGCCCTTCGCTGATTTCCGCTTCCTGACTTCGTCAGACATCTGACGGCCCCGCCCCCTGACCAATCAGTGGCGTGCAGTGTGATGATGTCAGATGCAGCCCAACTCAGCCGCTTCGAACATCGGCAGAGTAGATACAGAAAAAGTATCTACTCGGCACGCCTTAACCCCTAGTGGAAAAGCACCAAGGCGAGGCGAGGCGAGGCGAGTCGGGCTGAGTAGGTACTAGTGGAAAAGCGCCAATAGTGGATGAATGTGCGAACTGTGGAGCTTTCTGGGGGATTAATAAAATCCCCAGAAATGAGGAGGATGGCAAGAGGGTGGAGTTGGTCGCAGGCTCTTTCCATAGACTGTAAAAAACAGTGGATGAAGCATTAAGTCATGTGACCCATTAGTTTATGAAGACCGGTTTTGAACCCTCTTTCTTTTGTACTGAGCACAGCCATGTTGCCCAGGAAGCTGACGGGAGCACACGCACTGTGTTTCAACATTCTCGTCTCTTCAAACCCGAGCCCGTGGGAAATGGTATGCCTCTTCGCCTGTAGAACCCTTGTGTCCCAGAGGAACCCTCCTATGCCAGAAGAACCAACAGCTGCTCTCTGGAGTCAACAATGATAACATGGCTGCACACAGGGGGGATGGGGGTGTTAAAAACGTGTACAAAAAAAGTGAAAATGTGTCTAAAATTTGACCAGACTGTGTAAATTTGCGTAAATTAAATGTCACTCACCAATTGCTTTGACGATTGACTTGAATAACCAGGGATACATTTGACTATGGTTGCTGGTGTCTCTCATATTTCCATATTGTAATTCATTTGTAGAGTTTATCTGAACAGCAGTCAAAGGCACTACATGAGAGTTTTACTTCCTGTAGCTGGGGATCTGGAGCTTCTAATTTGCTTTTTTTGCACTTTCTGTTCCTAAAACTGAAATAAACTCAACTGTTTGCCGCTGAAGTGGAAAAAAATGGAAAGTGACACTTAACTTCACTTAAAGGGGACCTATTATGAAAAACACATTTTTTCTTGTTTTAACATATATAAAGTGGTCTCCCCTCACCCTGCCAACACAGGGAAGATGAAATCCCATGAAAATCTGCAAGGTCTGTACCCCCGCCCTGTTGAATCTGCCAGTGTCATGTGGTTTCTACGGGCCGTTTAGATTTGTGCATTTTTCGTTACGTAAGCAAAATGCAAACCACGCCCTCGGTCTCCTCCGCTGCTGAAACCACGGCCACGACTCTCTCCGCCAGCTGTAGCTTCAGCCATTGTTTAGAAGCGCTGGCTGTTTCCACAGCGAGGCACAGTTTTTGCATCGACATTTACCCTCATAAAAGGATCAGTGCCCACAGAACGGACCCTGCAATTGCACACGAGTCAGCGGTAAGTGACGTTATTTTTTTATGTTATTTATATTTGTCTATGAGTATGATCTTTGCATGGGCTAAGCTTAGCTCCGGAGCACCGGAGCCCCGGACCGGTGAGGAGCCCCGACGGGTACCGTAATACATTTTTTTCTGTATGGTTTCGGATCTTCCAAGCACCTTAAGCTGTTCAACGACACCTTCAGAAGAAATGCATGGTCCTTCCTTGAGCCAGCAATAGTTCATAAATGTTATTTATATACAACTTATGTTTTTATTTTTTTAACAATAAAGTTTTATTTTTAACAATAAAATCTTCCTATGTGAATTAGTGTGAAGACGAGGTGACTAAAGGCTGATTTATGGTTCTGCGTTACCCCAACGCAGAGCCTACGGTGTAGGGTACGCGTCGATTTAACGCAGAAGCGTAAATCAGGCTTTAAGATCCGTTTACACCGTGTCATAACTGCATGCGAGCGTCCGACTATCGCGTCGAGCTGCGTGACATCGGACGCTCTCTGTCCACAATGAAACCGTTAAACTTGCGGCCAGTTAGGACAGTCCAATACAAAATAAATAAAGCAATGGAATTTATTTTGTCGCAGAAGCTCCCTGGGATGGGACATGCAGCCGGCTGCCCTGGCCGGAACGAGGATTTGTTCCCTCCCCTGCTACACATCATTCAAGCAGCCAATCAGCACAGAGCCTCATTATCATAGCCTCCCCGCCTCTCAGGATCTCTCACAGAAAAAGGAGGTTAGGAGCGGTAAAACTAGAGACATGGCCCACAGGCTGAATTTCTGTTTTATGTAGAAAAAACAAGCTTTAGATTGTTTTTAAGACATTAAAGGCCTGTTTAAAATATACATTAAATGCCATAATAGGTCCCGTTTAAATGTATAGACTAAAGTCAGTAAAGAAACCTGGATGGCAACTGAAGAAAAAAGTAATCGGCAGAATTGGCATGCTCACTCAAAAAGACCAAAAGTGTGTCACCGGGTGCCAGTCCAAAAGACATGTCAAAAAATCAAAATCCGACAGCACTCACTGTAAGTACAAAACTTTTAATGCATAGTTTAAATCAATGCACAGCACCAGAGAATCGGACGCGTTTCAGCTTACAGCCGTCCTCAGCGAGTGCTGTCGGATTTGGATTTTTTAACTGAAGAAAAAAAACACCAAGTCAAACTGTCAATGCCCCATCTCTGACCATTCAGTCGTCATTCACTAATGCCGTTTTCGCACTAGGACTTACTTGGCCCGACTCGGCTCGGCGCGGCTTTACACGGCTCCACACGTGTGTTTTCGCACTGCCAGGGGAGAAGTGGGCAGGTTGTGGTCAAGCTGCTGTGACGTACTCGATTGCGCAACCGCTTTGTTCATATCGGCGCTGATCAGAAATCAGCTGGAGCCGCGAGCGGCTGAGAGTAAAACAGCCCGTCTACATCGCTTTTTTTTTTTTTTTTTTTTTTTTTTTTTTTTTTTTTTTTTTTTTTTTTTTTTTTTTTTTTTTTTTTTTTTTTTTTACCTTGTCTGCACACATATTATTGATTGATACCATGACGGTAGAAACCAAAAGTGTATATATGTGCATTATTACTATATGTAATATATACATATATATATACGCACACATATGCGTACACATACATAAATATACACATACAAACCCAGTGTTTTTTTTTTTTTTTTTTTTTTTTGGGGGGGGGGGGGGGGGGTGGGGGGGGGGGGGTGGTGACGACATCCACTGCCAATCCAGGAAGCAGGAACACACGGAGACACACGTCAAGCACTGGAAATCTGCAACAAAAAAACCACAAACAAAGCACGAAACCGGCACGGAGCCATCCAAAACACGAACAGCAATCGACCTAAATCTTGAGATCTGATCGCAGTCTGAGCTAAGCTATCGCTACCGCTACCTAAACCCAAAAACTAGAGAGCCAGCATGCAGGTGAACAAGCCAGTGTGTATGTCTATGTGTGTGTGTGTGTATGTATATGATCATGCATGTGTGAGTGTGTGTGTGTGTGTGTGTGTGTGTGTGTGTGTGTGTGTATGCGTGTGACTAAATTACTATATGTGTGTGTGTGTGTGTGTGTGTGTGTGTGTGTGTGTGTGTGTGTGTGTGTGTGTGTGTGTGTGTGTAATAAACCAAACAAAGCTCCACCTGAAGTGTATCTATAGTGGGGGAGGGGGGGGGAGCAACCCCGCCACCCGTGAGACCAGAGGCCGACAAGGAAGAGCCCGGAACCCAGGCCACCGGCAACCCCACAGAGGGGAGAAGTAGGAGGGAGGCAACCCACCGCCTGCGAGGCCCCCCCCCCCACCCGGCGGCGGCCGAGGGGGCCCGCGGGCGGGGCCCCCACGGCGCGGAAAGAAGCAGCCAGGGATCCCGCGGCGGCGGACCGCGACCCAGGCAATCCCCGGCCACCCGGTCCGGGCCGGACACGCGGCCAGGAGGCCCTCACCCTTCAGGCCAGCGACCCCCACCCGGCAGGGGGCCAGCCCGCCCGGAGAGACAGAGCCGCCCCGGCCGCCGACGCGGGCAGGCGCACCCGTCCCCCACGAAAGTGGCCCTCCAAGACCAGAGGGGCGCCCCGCCGTAGAGGCAGCGGGGGGGACCGGAGACGGGCCCGGAGAGAGGGAACCCCCCAACAAGGCGACACCCGCGCAGGCCCGACAACGGAGGGCCCCAGACCCAGGCATCCCATTCATTCATCCATTCACCTATCCGATACCTATACTAATAATAATATAATATACTATACATAATAATAATAATAATACTAATAATAATACTAATAATAATACTAATAATAATAATAACCATCTTTGTATAATATAATATTGATAAATTATTAAGTTTTTGATGTCCTGCCAATGGAGGCTCAAATCCTCCATGGCAGGACCCTTCCATACCGCATTCTCACCGACACAGACATACAATCACGCACCGTTTCCCCCTCCCCGGGGGGATCCAGCACCGCCAGAAGGCACCCCAGGCTGCACGGCGGGCCCCGCCAGGCCCGGGTAACCCGACCCACCCGTCCCAGGCCCAGGCCGGTGAGGGAACGCGGGTGATGTGGGACCCCCTCCCGCCCCTTGTGTTGAGTGCATGTGATTAACGCCATAAAAACAGGGAGGAGGGAGGGCCAAGTATCGATTGACACAGACCCCCCCCCCTCCCGAACTACGTGTCCTTGTCAAATGTATTTATTAAGTGTTGAATGTGCAGTGTCTATTTTGCTGTTAAAACCGTGAGGCGGGGAGTGCCAGGCCCCGCGGGACAGTGCCCCCCACGACCCGGACCCCCCGCCTTTCGCCTATGTGCGTATGAATCGTGTAGGGGGGGCAAGAGGGGGAGCGGAGGCCGAAGCCAGGAAGCAGGACCAGCAAAGCCGGCCCTGATAAGACACCCGCGTCCCCCCACCGGCCGTCCAGTAGACGGGGGCCGGCCCCCCGAGCCGGGCAAGGGCCCCACCGCACCTCCAAGGGCGCCCCCGGCGCCGCCGGAGCCCCCAGACGGAGGAGGAAACGGTCCAACATCCTCCCATTCATACTGACAACATAAGACATAGATACCTGGGAATGGTGCCACCCCGCCGCCGCGCCTGCCCGTGCACCCCCCGGTCAGGGGAAGCCCGCTCCCCGGACCCGGCCCCACCCCCCCCCGAGGCCACCCCGGCGGACACCCCAAGGGTCTCGGAGTCCCCACATCCGCAGGGGCACTTGGCCCCCGCCCAGCGACGGAGGACCAAGGCAGCAATGCCCCCCCAGCGCAGACAGCCACCCCCCACCCAGGCAGGGCCGGGCCCTCCGGGTGGGACCCCCACGTCCACGGCCCCGCCCCCCCCGGGAGGCCCGGAGACGCCCCAGCCACAGCCCCCCGCCCGAGCCCTCCCCAGCCACCCCCCCCCACCGCCATGAGGTAACCCCCCCCACAGGCCCCCAAGGCCCCCACCGGCTAGGGACAGGGCCCCGCGGCCCCCCCCACCGCCCCCCAGGGGCCACCAGAGGCCCGCGCCCCAGACCCCCCAAGCCGACCCCCAACCCCAAGGGCTACGAGATCACCACCCCCCCGCCCCCACTAGGTAACGAAGCCAATAAACGGGGACCACAGAGAGTGCAATTCAGCCGAATGTTGTTCAGTGGAGGCAGACATTATCTCACTACTAATATGATCTGATAAAAGATTCCTAAAATGGTTGATACATAAACTGGATTTTTGTTTCCAATTTACTAAAATGGTTTTCTTTGCGATACATAAGGCAGTGAGAATCCGGTGTGTCCAATTAGGATCTATTTGAGTGTCTCCCAGGTGACCTAATATACATACCGTGGGGCATACTGGGATTCTGTGGTTGATCCATGTGGATAAATCCTCACAAATCTCCTTCCAGAACCTCTGTACCGGTGTACAGAACCATAAAGCATGCATATAATTATCTGGGGTGTTCTCTGTGCACTGTGAACAGATATTAGAGGTGACAAAGCCCATCTGGAACATCCTTTGTCCAGTATAATGTATTCTATGAAGAACTTTGTACTGTATAAGTTGTAGGTTTGGGTTTTTAGTCATAGTAAACGTATTTAAGCATATTTGTGACCAAGAAAATTGGTCGGTATTAAGAGAGAGATCCGCCTCCCACTTAGAGATCGGGAGAGAGACTGAATCGTCCAGTTTAGACACTAACCTGTAGAGTTTTGATAACAACTTTAAAGTGCTTAGATTCAATAAATCTATTATCTTAGCGGGAAGTTGTAAATCTAATTGGCTAATTTTGTATGTTTTATTTATTATTGCCTTAAGTTGTTGATACTCTAAAAATTTATTCCTGCTAATTCCGTATTGAACAATAAGTGTATTGAAAGGTACAAACTGTCCTCCTACAATTACGTGCTGTAAGTACCGTATTCCTTGATCTCTCCATTGAACGAAGTTAACCATCTTTTTATCATTTTTCACGATGTCTGGGTTGTTCCATATGGGTGTACGGTCACATGGAAAAAGTGAAATTTTAGCTATTTTAAGAAATTCCCACCAAGCTGATAAAGTTGTGCTAATATTAATGCTTTTGAAACATTGATGACGTTTGATACTTTGACTAATAAATGGTAACTCTGAGATTTCTAGTTCATTACAAAACACTTGCTCTGAGTCCAGCCATTGACTATCTAAAGGATGATCTTTTGACCATTTTACAATATACTGTAACTTACTGGCTATGAAGTAATACTGAAAATTAGGTAATTCTAAACCTCCATATTCTTTGGATTTTTGCAATGTCTTTAAACTAATACGTGGAGTTTTATTTTTCCACAGAAATTTTGATACATATGAGTCCAACGATTTAAACCAGGAAAGAGGGGGTTTGCATGGTATCATTGAGAAAAAATAATTTACTTTTGGTAAAACCATCATTTTAATGGTGGCTATTCTACCCATGAGCGAAATGGGGAGAGAGCTCCATCTGGAAAGATCATCTTCTATTTTCTTTATAAGCTGAACATGATTTAATTTTATTAACTCTGACAGCCTAGGGGAGATGTTTATGCCTAAATATCTAATGTTCCCTGATTGTAATTGAGTATTGGTTATATTCCTAAAATTGCAGTTAACACACAGAACAGTGGATTTAGACCAATTAATAGAATAATCAGACAGAGATGAAAATCCCTCTATAAGTGCAATTGTCTGTGATAGTGAAGATCGTGAGTTCTGGAGGAAGAGGAGTACGTCATCCGCATAAAGACTAATTTTGTGCTCTAATATTTTACATTGTATACCTTTAATATTTTGATTTTGTCTAATAGCTGCTGCTAAAGGTTCAATAAATATTGCAAATAATGAGGGAGAGAGAGGGCAACCCTGTCTAGTGCCTCTTTGCAAGGTAAAACTTGTAGAGATTTGATCATTTGTCCTTACACGTGCCTTGGGAGAGCTGTATAATATTTTTATCCAGTCAATGAAAGATTCGCCAAATCCAAATTTATGCAAAGTTGCCAATAGAAACTTCCAATTTACCTTATCAAATGCTTTTTCCGCGTCTAAGGATATAATAGTAGTCTCCTGTTTATTGATACTCGAATAGTCTATAATATTTAATAATCTGCGAATATTAGTAGACGAATGTCTACCTTTAATGAAGCCTGTTTGATCCGGATGTATAATAGAAGGGGTGACTCTTTTCAGACGTTCAGTAATGGCCTTGCTAATTATTTTAAGGTCTACATTTATCAATGAAATTGGGCGGTAGTTCGATGGGAGCAAGGGATCCTTGTCCGGTTTTAATAAAAGACTAATATTAGCAGAGTTCATATTTAAGGGTAAGCTTTTATTTTCCCTAGCATTTAGAATCATTTTATAAAATGTTGGTGCTAATATACTCCAGAATTCCTTGTAAAATTCAGCTGGGAAACCATCTGGGCCCGGAGCTTTATTATTGGGCATATGTTGAAGAGCTTCATGGAGTTCTCCTATTGAGAGCGGTGAGTCTAAATTCATAACCTGTTCCTGATGTAACTTCGGCAGATTAATGTCTCCAAGAAACTCATTAATGGATTGATCAGATGGTTCAATTTGTGACGAGTATAATTTATAGTAAAAGTCTCTAAAGACTGAATTTATTAAACAGGGGTCATGTGTAACTCCCCCTGACTGGTCCTTAATGGATGTTATGGTTGTTTTTTCTTTGTTTATTTTTAATTGATTGGCTAAGTATTTTCCCGATCTGTTAGCATGTGCAAAGTTTTCCAGGCGAAGCCTTTGTACTAGAAACTGCGTTTTTGCGTCAATTATTTTATTTAATTCTATTTTAGTTTTCCTTATTCTGTTAAGGATACGTTCGTCTGCAGAGGTCTGGAAGGCCTCCTCTAGCGTCTTTATTTCACACTCTAATTCTTTTGTTTTTAAGTTGTCTTTTTTTTTCTTATTTGAAGAAAAGGAAATTATTTTGCCTCGCATTACTGCTTTTCCTGCTTCCCATAGAACGCTCGCTGATATTTCCGGCTGGTCGTTATTTTGTAAAAATATATCCCATTCTTTCTTAAAAAAATTAATAAAGTCGGGGTCTTTGAGCAATGATGTATTAAATCTCCAAACTTTGGAGGATGATACGCTCCCCCTCTTCCCCAGAGTGAAAGAAACAGGTGCGTGATCGCTAATAATGATTGGGTGAATTTGTGATTCTGAGATATCTCTCATCAGAGAGCTACTGACTAAAAAATAATCTAACCTAGAATATGAGTGATGAACGGCTGAGAAAAAAGTGTAGTTCCTAAGGGTTGGGTGTAGAGAGCGCCATGTATCGCAAAGACCCAGATCATTCATGTATTGATTAACAATACTTGCTGACTGCCAACTCCTGTGTCCGCCTGCATTACTGAGCCTGTCCACTCCAGGGTCCAGAACCATGTTGAAGTCTCCTCCGATGATGACTGTGTTGTCTAGGTGAGCAGAAAGTGAGGTGAAAAAAGAGTGAAAAAACGAGGAGTCATCAACATTTGGACCATATACATTAGAAACATCTACATCTACATCGCTTTTTTAATTCTCTCCTCAGTCACCAGGTTTATGAACATCTGCACCTCAGAGTTGGATCACCAAACAGACGTTTTTGCTGTATAATAAAATCGCCGCGAGCCACGGGTCGCTCTCGCTCTGACTCCCGCTTCCTGATTCAAACGTCTGCCGGCCCCGCCCCCCGACCAATCAGAGGCGTGGAGGGTGGTGACGTCCCCGCCCCCCGACCAATCGGTGGCGAGGAGGGTGGTGACGTCAGAAATAGTCCCTGCTCAGCCCGCAAAGAACCTGGCTGAAAAGGTTACAGAAAAAAGTATCAACTTGGAGCGGCTCTACTCGTTTCAGCCCTAGTGCGAAAGCGCAAAACGGGTAGAACCGAGCTGAGGTTATACTAATGCAAAAGCGCCATAATGGCGCTTTTCCACTAGTACCTACCCAGCTCGTCTCCACTCGCCTCGACTATACCCGCCTCGGTCTCAGTCGTTTTCCCTACAGTTCAGTAGTGCCTCAGTGTGGGTGGGGCCTTCATGGCAAGGCGGCCTGAAATGGCCGTGATGTCTTTTTAACAGCAACAATGGGGGACATTGAGGCAATGGTGTACTTGCTGCTTGGTCTTTGGCTAATTTTTACTCGCAATTTTAAAGAACAGAGCCAAAGAAGGCTGCAGGCGGTGAGAGGGAACACTCAGGAAAAGTACCGGCCGCTGTAGCCGGGCTTTTTGAAATCACGGGTGTGAGGGGGCTACTCAAGAATCATCCGTGACGTTGCACTCTGGCCAATCAGTGGCCTGCAGCCTGGTCACATTGTCTTATCAGCCCAACTCAGCTCGGCTGGAACCTCCCTTCGGGAGTAGGTCCCAGAAAAAGAGGTTACCAGTACTATCACCTAGTGGAAAACCCTTAAAACGGTGTAGAGTCGAGCGGAGCCGAGTAGGTACTAGTGTCAAAGCGCCATAAGGTTTGTCTCTCAGCAGGTGTTTCACCGAGGTGGAAAAATAGATACAAAATGTGGACCGATTGATGGTGAATCATGGGCTTGGACCCATCTGGCCTGCTCACAGCTGCTCAAGCTCCACTGGGAGACTGCTAATGTTATTAGCTAGATTAAGTTGCCTCACACCAGCTAACTAGGCCTGGCTAGCAATAAGCTCAGAAGCTATGCTTCCAGCAGAGGCCAAGCAAGGTAAACAGGACGTAAACAATGCAATAGTCTTTTGGGCTACCTAAAAGAGTTAGTTTGTTTGAATTTTGAGACTGGGTCAAACCAAATTATTTGCATGATTTTATTCTAGCAGATTGAATGAGGGCATCTATTTTAAAATATTTTTTTTAAAATTATTTTAATCATCATTATGATCAACTCTCCTTTCACTATATTAGCTCCTTCCTATTAGATAGATGTTTTATAGTAATGACTCATTAAATCAGACACAAAGAAGTGGAAGTAGCTATGAGAGAACAACACATCTCTATGTCACATGAGAAGCCGTAGCCAGAATCCCTCTTCATCCCATCTGCTTGGCTCTAAGAGCTGCCAGCTAAAACTCTTCAACACCACACACACAACTATTCATACATAAATTCAACAAGCATGTTCATATAAATACTGTAGCTTTGTGTATATGTAGTCCCATTTGTCTTACAGAGTTACACCAACATCTAACATATGAAATGATGTTATACGATAATATAATGCTTAATGTGTTTGACATTTCAGAAGTGTACAGTCCAAACACTGCCAACAAAGCCAAGTGCTGCGGTTTAGCTACAGCTGAGGCTAAGATCTGGGCTGCATTTACGATTTAGTCTCCTTTCAAGGCTTGTTCACTGTAGGAGCGTGTTAAAGCCAGTAGCAGCAGGTAAATCACAGACGTGAAACTAATATGGATGACCTCGTCTTCAGTTCAGTTAAGTACTGCTTTGTTTGTCATAATAATTCTAGTAAAAACTTTATACAAATCTAATCACTGTTTTATATCTTCTAATAAGTGTGTTTCCATGTGTGCAGTGTGGGGTCATTTTACATGGCACTGACCATTAGTGCCATTATTATAAAGGCTCTGAGGAATGTTGGGAACTTCTACAGGGCCTAAACAGGTTCTTGCTTAGAGTTAGATAATTAAGTAGGGATCCAGGTAAGTCCCCCACCCGAGACGCTGTGGGCGCTGAAGTGCGTGTTAGTTTCCCCATGACTTCAGTGCCCACACTCTGGGTGTGGTTGGAGAAAGGGCCTTTCTGTGTGGAGTTTGCATGTTCTCCCCGTGTTCCCTTGGGTAGCTAATGTGAGCTACCCTCACAAAAACATGCAACAGTCCTGGGCTCTACTGCCCCCTCTGGCCAGCCGGGGAACAGATGGGGTGGGGAGGATCCGGCCGGAATAACGTGATCCGTCCACGCGCTACGTCCGGCCAGAGAAACCCCACCCTCTGGTGAAAAGAATCTGCTCACTCCTCAGGTTAAGGAGGAGACCTGAGCTCAGTGCAGGAACTCCTGGGGTTGGTAGAGGGAGCAACGCCCAGGACTGACTTAGGTAGGAGCACTGAAAAAATCGGGGATAAAAATATATATATAAAAAAAGGGATCCAGCTAAGTATGTGGGTACGGTGGGTTTCCTGGCTGCCTCCTCCCGTGGTCTTGGGGGCCCCGCCCGGGGCCTCCCTCTGTCGCCTGCTGGGAGGGGGCAGGCCTTGCTGGTTTCCTCCCGCCCTCTTCTGGTCCTCCATGGGGCGGCTGGTGGCCTGGATTCGGGTTTCTTCCTTGTCGGCTTCTGGTCTCTCGGGTGGCGGGGTTGTGCCCTCCCTCCTCCACTAGTTTCAGCTCAGGTAGAGCATCGTTTTGACTTTACACACACACAGTTACACAGACGTACACACCTGCTCACTCACCTACACACTCACTCTGCAGGTTTGCGGGGACAGATAATCACAGTAGTCTAGCTTTGATTCAGTCTCAGGGACCTGGAATGGTTGCTGCTTGTGCCCCTTCCTGTTCTCCTGTCTGTTTGTTTTTCTCTTACAGATGTCAAAGGCTTTTGTGCCCTTTGTGCGTTTCCCTGTGTTTTTCTTGTTTCAGACTAGAAGTGGATTCACCCCTCACCCCCACCCCCCTTGTTGCATTTATTTTTTTCTGTTTTTGTTAAAGTTTGTCTTCCTCTTTTTAAATGTCATGAGCTGTTTAACAACTGATTTTCCCCAGAAGGGACAATATAGGATTAAATCAATCAATCACATATATATTAAAATTGCATATATATGGTTTTTACCATTTTGGTATTAACCAGCAGACAAAAAAGGAAAAAAAAAAGTATGGCTCCAAAAAACTGTTGAGTTGCGGGTGGTTTTGACTCAGTGCTGACTGGGAATGCTGTACGGAGATTCAACCATCTCAATGTCTTCAAGTACAATACACTGTGTGTTATTTGCATATATATGTGCCCATTCTTTTTAGTGTTATTAACTCTGTTTAGCGTAAAAGTATAATTTTCAGAGTAAAATTAATTCGTTTTTCAATCATCTATCATGGTAAATTTAACACTGCAGGTGTTAGAAAGCATGTCATACTCAAAATATAAACTAAAACGTATTGAATTCTAATCTGAAAGTTTTACTTTTACACTAAACAGTATTTAAATAACACTAAAAAGTGTGGACACGTATAAACACTGTAAGAGGTTAATTAAATATTTGGTGATTTTACTGTGTGGTTTGTTTTCATCAGAATTGTTTATTTTATTTATTGCATTACTGACATCCAAGTGGCATGGGGTGGTAGTTTGCTACAGTAAGTCAGTGGATCCTACTGAATCCATCACGCCAATGAAGACACAACAGGTGAAAAAACTAAAAAGGAGCCTGGCCCTGTTACGATTCCAGTCTCCCAAGTTTTATAAACATGGATCAACAAGTGCAGTCCAGCATGTAATTATCAAGTGAATTGAAAATTTCCTCGGTGCAGATATATATAGTAGGGGTGGGACGATACGGGTAACTCACCATTCAATACTGTGGCAATATGTGGCCCACGATAACGATAATATCACGATACACGATATCTACGATATTCAATATATTGTAAGAAATTTCATCAACGATATATCACGATATATGTGACTGAAAAGAAGAATTGAAGAATGCAAGGCAATCATATTTTTCAGAGATTATCGATAGAAACAGTAATAATGTTCGCACACTGTTTTCTCTGGTAGACAGACTGACAAACCCCGCAGCCTCAATCCCACTTCGAACTGCTGTCAAAAAAGACCTGTAACGACTTCGCTGACTTTTTCACAAACAAAATATTACAGATAAGACAAGCAATGTGCAGCTCCCCCTCAGGAATGATAACACTCTGGCCTTCCTATCCTTTAGTAAAGCTGGGACAGTTCAGCATTTTAAACTACAAAACCCTAACGGAAACAGTTTAAAAATTAAAGCCCACAACATGCTGTCTTGATATTCTGCCTTCAAACTTTTTTAAAACAGTTTTTAACTGCATAGTTCCGGATGTATTGCAGATAATAAATACTTCTCTTCAAACAGGCCAGTTTCCCCAGGCCTTGAAAACTGCAGTAATAAAACCTCTTCTAAAGAAATCTAATCTGGATGCTACAACACTTAGTAACTATAGGCCAATATCAAATCTGCCATTTTTGGGGAAAATCATTGAAAAGGTAGTTTTCCAGCAAATCCATGCTTTTATGATGCAAAACAACCTCTTTAATGTATTTCAGTCTGGATTTCGCCACACCACAGCACTGAGACTGTACTCATCAAAGTCTTAAATGATATTCATCTGAATAATGATGCAGGCAAATCCTCTGTTCTGGTATTATTGGATCTCAGTGCTGCATTCGACACAGTTGATCATAACATTCTTCTCAGCAGACTGGAAACGTGGGTGGGACTTACCGGCACTGTGCTTCAATGGTTCAAATCTTACTTGCAAGATAGGGCCTTCTTTGTGTCAATTGGAAACCATGAGTCTGAGAGAACCAAGATCACATGTGGGGTTCCTCAAGGGTCCATTCTCGGACGGCTTCTATTCAACATCTATACGCTAACCCTAGCTCAGATTATGGAACATCACAACATTTCCTACCATACTTATGCCGATGACACACAGCTCTATATTTCAGTGTCACCACGTAACTACAGTTCCCTACTCTCATTGAGTAACTGTATTCACCAAATCAATGAGTGGATGTGCCAGAATGTTCTCCAGCTAAATGCAGAAAAGACAGAGGTGATCATTTTTGGCCCTAAAAATGAAAGGGAAAAGATCAGCGCTCACCTTGGCTCCATGTCATTGACCGCTACAAATCAAGCCAGAAATCTTGGTGTAATTATTGACTCAGACCTGAACTTCAACAGCCATCTAACGTTTATCACTAAATCTGCCTATTACCACCTAAAAAACATTGCTAGAATTAAGGGGATTCTGTCTAAACAAGACATGGAAAAACTTATTCATGCATTCATTTTCAGTAGGTTGGATTATTGCAATGGCATCTTTACAGGCCTTAACAAGAAATCAATCAGGCAGCTGCAGCTGATCCAGAACGCTGAGACAGAGTCCTTACAAACACCAGGAAACTGGACCATATTACACCGGTCATGAAATCACTACACTGGCTTCCAGTGAGTCAAAGGATAGAGTTTAAAATCTTACTGCTGGTCTACAAAGACCTGAATGGTCTTGGACCAAAATACATGGTTGATCTGTTAGTTCCTATGAAGCTCCCAGACCCCTGAGGTTCATCTGGATCTGTTAGTTCCTATGAAGCTCCCAGACCCCTGAGGTTCATCTGGATCTGTTAGTTCCTATGAAGCTCCCAGACCCCTGATGTTCTTCTGGATCTGGTTTGTTGTGGTTCCCAAGAACCAGAACCAAGCAAGGTGAGGCAGCGTTCAGTTATTCTGCTACTCACCGATGGAACAAACTTCCTGTAGACCTGAGGTCTGCTGCAACTGTAGATCCTTTAAATCAGGATAAAAACATTACTGTTTACTCAAGCGTACCCCTAAATTAAACTTACCTGCTGTACTCTACTGCCCTTATTTTTAACAGCTTGTGCTTTTTATTATTTTACTTCTTTTCTTATCATCTTATTCAATCTTATTTGTTATTAACTGTCTAAATATGTCTTGCTGCTTTTAATGTCAATGTAAAGCACTTTGAATTACCTTGTGTTGAATTGTACTATATAAATAAATTTGCCTTGCCTTGCCTTGCCTTGAAAAAGAAAAAATACCCATAAAAAGGAAAACGTCTGTAGTTATGCATTTATTCAATGCCAAAACTTAATACAATGTACAAAGAGAGTGCATTTGTATTTTTCCTCACTGCCTCCTAGGCTTGTAAATGTAAACAATGACAGCTGGACAAATTAAAGTGCATGAACAATAGTGCAGTGACAACCGCGTAAATCCATTATGTGTGTTATAATAAAATATCGATATTTGCCGTCAGTTTATGGATTATTTATTGCGACAGAGAGTGCAACGATATATTGCAATATCAATTTTTTTTCCCCACCACTAATATATAGATAGATAAAATTAAGAAAAATAATCATTTGTAAGTATGATCATATCCCACAGATATCCCTGTGGTAAAGGAATACCCCTAACAACGGACATGGTAAACAGTTCACACTTAAATAGCACCTTTTAACTTAATGTTAGCTTTGACAAAGTGCTTTCTCATTCATTCTTCCTCTCTTTCTTTCTCACTCATAAACACACCCACATGCACAAGTTGTCAATACTGTATTATAAGCTGTGTATATACGCTTTATATAAAGCCTAGGGACTTCCAGTGGTGGTGGGTTTCAATCTGTTCATACTTTGATTAGAAAACGTTTGATAAGAAAATGTTCAAAGCAAAGAATAATTCATTACCAGGACATATACCCAGTACTGGAGTTGAGGGGGGATGAGGGGGGATGGCATCCCCCCTGAAATAAAAACGGTCCAAATCATCCCCCCCTGAAATAGAAAACGGTCCAAATCATCCCCCCTGAAATAAAAACGGTCCAAATCATCCCCCCTGAAATAAAAACGGTCCAAATCATCCCCCCTGAAATAAAAACGGTCCAAATCATCCCCCCCTGTAAAACTGCCATCCCTCCTTTCCATCCCTTATGTCATTTCATCAATGAATGTGGTTTTACTGCTATTTCAACATTTAGAGTCATCACCAGAAAAATAACACCAGAAAAATAACTTATTTGACCATTTTCACCTGTTTCAAGTACATTTTCACTTGAAATAAGTAGGAAAATCTGCCAGTGGGACAAGATTTATCTTCTTATTACAAGCAAAAAAATCATCTTCCACTGGCAGATTTTTCTACTTATTTCAAGTGAAAATCTACTTGAAAAGGGTGAAAATTGTTGTTTTTTCCAGTGATGAAGTCTTGTTTTAAGTGTAAAGAGATTTTTTTACTAAAATGAGACATTTTAACTAGAAATAAGACAAATATTCTTGTTAAGATTGTGAGTTTTTGCAGTGATCCATTTTACTTATCCTGTGAAGGACAGAGTCATATTGATAAGTTCAGAAAAGTGTTTTTTATTGTTGTGTTTTGATGTATTTGATGTAAGCCCAGTGGATATTTAAAGCTTACAGAAGGCTGCATTTAACTGCTGCTATGTCATTCCTGCAGTATTTCTGCAGCTGTTTTGGTCACTGCTATTATTTGTAATATATTATATTATTTGTAATCAGCACAAATTATCTGTCCCCATACGATAAAATCCACCATCCCCCCTGATTTATTTTTTACAACTCGAGTACTGCATATACATATTTTAAAAATGAGATTATTGTTTACACTTCCTCTCCATCCATTCTCCCAAACCTCCTTTCCCTCCCTTTCCTCCACTCCGTGTTTCTGGGCTGCCGGCCAGCAGGGGGGCCTGTAATCCCAGCAGCAGCATTGTGTGGAGCGGCAGGTATTTCCCCCGTCACCGCTGAGCAGCGTACTCAGCTGACTGGCTGAGTACTGAAGCAGGAGAAATCCTTGTCTTTAAACGCTGACTTCCTCGCTTCCTGTCTGTCAGCACGTTTCACACAAACACAGAATAATAGAGGCACAGCAATTTGTCTGTCTGATTTGCAATAAGGTTTTCTTTAGACTCATGTTTCAAAGTCAGCTTGTAAAAAGTATATAGTACTTCAAGTTTACTTAGGTGTTTTTATAATTTATTCCTGATTCTTTCATCAGTTTTAGACACTTCTCCAGCAGCTTTCCATTCAGACTGGTGAAGGACTATGTTTATTCATTTATTTAATCTGGACTAATCTAGCCTAACTGGTAAATGCTGAATGCCCTATGGATGTTAGTTTCTTCAGAGAAGACATTTCCAGTGCGGTTGGGAGGCCCCCAGGGGCCCTCCAGGGAGGGAGACTTTATTTCTGAAAGACAGCAGCACTGGACATTTGGTTGACAGCTTGCGTTTAAATATTTCTGACCAGGAATGTTTTGCACATTCTACAGTAATCACTAATGTTTTGTGAAAATACCAAGTCCTTTTTACATATATAATTGCTTAAAACTGCAGCGTAACTCCACCCTTTGTTTCTAACTGCTCTGTATATAACAAAGGATCCATGTGTTGAAACTATTTAATATAATTCACTGCACTTAGATGAAATATAAAAAAGTGATATAAAATATTATCAATGTCTTAATTAAATACAAATAATTATTATGATAAACTTGCCCAATATGCAAGTGTAACTAACAAAATGTGATTAAAGTGTCCTACATATGCACTGATACTGTACCTCTGCAGTATTAAAGAGGCGTCCATGAGGAATACATTGAAAACACTAGGTAGGTAATGCCTGTATATTTTACATCATAACTGCACTGGAGGAAAAGATGTAGTCTGGTGACATCACAGCACAGGTTTATCACCGTCAAACATATACAGTTCATATGATGATCTTTGTTGTTTTGAATTAATCTACATAAATCTTTCCCAAGTGTTTAACTTAGGCAGATTTAATGATCTAGACACAAGAACTCTGTAACTGTAAGACATTGTATTTATTAAAAAAAGTGTTCATAGCCAAATGTTCAGGAAAGATTATTACATAAACAGCAAAACCTACAGGACTGTCTCAGAAAATTAGAATATTGTGATAAAGTTCTTTATTTTCTGTAATGCAATTAAAAAAACAAAAATGTCATACATTCTGGATTCATTACAAATCAACTGAAATATTGCAAGCCTTTTATTATTTTAATATTGCTGATTATGGTTTACAGTTTAAGATTAAGATTCCCAGAATATTCTAATTTTTTGAGATAGGATATTTTAGTTTTCTTCAGCTGTAAGCCATGATCAGCAATATTAAAATAATAAAAGGCTTGCAAAGTTGATTTGTAATGAATCCGGAATGTATGACATTTTTGCATTACAGAAAATAAAGGACTTTATCACAATATTCTAATTTTCTGAGACAGTCCTGTATAAAGACAGGTAAGTTGGTGATCTTGCACATCCCTGTCTGCTATTTGCGTACTTTATACAGTGTAGAAAGGCTCTAAGCGTGACTGTAAGTTAAAGTAAAGATTGTATTAGGACTCTTGAAACAGTGGCACACTACTGTAGTTCCTATTTAGGAGTTGTGTCCTGCTGCCTGTGGCCTTTGCAGACCTGGTGGGGCGCATTTGTCCCCCCTGCACCACTGCCTTGCCAGTTGGCAAGCCTAAACCAGGAAACTGTCAGTGTCGATTGAGCTGAGTGGAGGAGGGCCTGCTAAAGGAGCCTTGCTAGTTCCAAGGCCCACCTCTGTTTCCAAAGCATGGGAATAAAGAGCTCTGCATTCCACAGGTCTGAGCTGCCAGCTTTCCCCCTGAACACAGTTCACAGGGAGCCCTGAATGAGATTAACAAAAGCGTTCTGTTGGACCCCTCTTGGCTGGCTTCCATGTCAACAGCTCGCGGGGTCAGGGGTCACACTAACTACATTCATTCCCAGCAGACCCCTTGCTCCAACACAAGCTGCCAGTCGCACAAACTCCGAGCTTTCCTTTTAATCCCCCGAGATATGTCTGATCTCTCCACATGTTTCTGCACAATTAAAGCAATATCACACCTTGCAAATGCAACACACAGAAAGAGAGAGAAGCAGCAGAGAGTGTGACCATAAAGGGGAACGGAGAAGAGAAAGTGAGAAAAGCAAATGAATAGCATACAGAGAGTAAAAGGCAGAGAGGGTAAGGGAATTATTAATCTGCTAGTGTAAGGCACTAACACATGACTGTGCCCCAATTAAAACCACATGCTAAAGCTGGTATAGTTGATGGGGGACTAACAGGACATTAAGACTAGTATATGTAAGTAGCACACAACTTTACTCACACACACACACACAATAGTATTTTTAATTATTTTCATACATTAATTACATAACAGATCCACTTTTAACACAGTTAAAGTAAGCTAATTGTATATTTTCCACTTTTGTTCTGGATTTTGCTTAACTTTTGTACAATCTGATATAAATTTACCGACTCTTGACACTCACCTGAGCTTTGGTCATAATTTGCATTACTATTACAGTGTTTCAGTTATCATAAAGTTAAGATAAGTTACCTTTCAGTAAAATGTGTGCTGTTGTACACAGTTATTGAAATAGCCCATATTGATATTATGCCAAATATTTATGAATAGTGCACTTGACTCTTCCTCACATCCCTAAATTTCCATTGGGATTAATAAAAGTATCTATCTATCTATCTATCTATCTATCTATCTATCTATCTATCTATCTATCTATCTATCTATCTATCTATCTATCTATCTATCTATCTATCTATCTATCTATCTATCTATCTATCTATCTATCTATCTATCTATCTATCTATCTATCTATCTACCCACCCACCCAGTGGGTGGGTGGGTGAGGGACGGCCTCCTGAGGACCTATGGAGTGAGGGACGGCCTCCTGAGGACCTTTGGAGTGAGGGACGGCCTACTGAGGTCCTTTGGAGTGAGGGACGGCCTCCTGAGGACCTATGGAGTGAGGGACGGCCTCCTGAGGTCCTTTGGAGTGAGGGACGGCCTCCTGAGGTCCTTTGGAGTGAGGGACGGCCTCCTGAGGACCTTTGGAGTGAAGGACGGCCTCCTGAGGACCTATGGAGTGAGGGACGGCCTCCTGAGGACCTATGGAGTGAGGGACGGCCTCCTGAGGACCTTTGGAGTGAGGGACGGCCTCCTGAGGACCTTTGGAGTGAGGGACGGCCTCCTGAGGACCTATGGAGTGAGGGACGGCCTCCTGAGGTCCTTTGGAGTGAGGGATGGCCTCCTGAGGTCCTTTGGAGTGAGGGACGGCCTACTGAGGTCCTTCGGAGTGAGGGACGGCCTCCTGAGGACCTATGGAGTGAGGGACGGCCTCCTGAGGACCTTTGGAGTGAGGGACGGCCTCCTGAGGACCTTTGGAGTGAGGGACGGCCTCCTGAGGACCTTTGGAGTGAGGGACGGCCTCCTGAGGACCTATGGAGTGAGGGACGGACTCCTGAGGTCCTTCGGAGTGAGGGACGGCCTCCTGAGGAACTATGGAGTGAGGGACGGACTCCTGAGGACCTATGGAGTGAGGGACGGCCTACTGAGGACCTTTGGAGTGAGGGACGGACTCCTGAGGTCCTTCGGAGTGAGGGACGGCCCTCCTGAGGTCCTTTGGAGTGAGGGACGGCCTCCTGAGGACCTATGGAGTGAGGGACAGCCTACTGAGGACCTTTGGAGTGAGGGACGGACTCCTGAGGTCCTTCGGAGTGAGGGACGGCCTCCTGAGGAACTATGGAGTGAGGGACGGCCTCCTGAGGTCCTTTGGAGTGAGGGACGGCCTCCTGAGGACCTATGGAGTGAGGGACGGCCTACTGAGGACCTTTGGAGTGAGGGACGGCCTCCTGAGGACCTATGGAGTGAGGGACGGCCTCCTGAGGACCTATGGAGTGAGGGACGGCCTCCTGAGGACCTTTGGTGTGAGGGACGGCCTCCTGAGGACCTTTGGAGTGAGGGACGGACTCCTGAGGTCCTTCGGAGTGAGGGACGGCCTCCTGAGGACCTATGGAGTGAGGGATGGTCTCCTGAGGACATTTGGAGTGAGGGACGGCCTCCTGAGGACCTATGGAGTGAGGGATGGTCTCCTGAGGACATTTGGAGTGAGGGACGGCCTCCTGAGGACATATGCGGTGAGGGACGGCCTCCTGAGGACCTTCTATGACTGTGTGGTGGAGTCGGCCATCTTCTATGGTGTGGTCTGCTGGAGCAGCAGCACCACTGCAGCAGAGAGGAAGAGAATGGACAAGGTGGTGAGGAAAGCCGGCTCTGTCCTGGGCTGCAGTCTCTATCCTGTGGAAGTGGTGGGGGAGAGGAGGATGGTGGCTAAACTGTCCTCCATCATGGACAATGTCTCCACCCCCTTCATGAGACTGTCAGAGCTCTGGAGAGCTCCATCAGTGACCGGCTCCGTCACCCGCGATGCGTCACTGAGAGGCATCGCAGGTCCTTCCTCTCCGCTGCCATCAGACTTTACAACCAGGACTGCTCTCAGTAGCTAACGGACAATAATAATAACATGTGCAATAACTAGATGTGCAGATGTGTCTACCTCACACTCATTCTACCTGCTTTTTTTGCACTGGTTTTCTTTCCTTTGCACTATTTTTTAACTTATATTTTTTATCTTTTTATCTCCACTGCAATGTTGTCCATATTTTGTAATTATATATATCTTTTACTTTTTTACCTTTTTACCCCCTTCCCCGCATGCATGTGTGTGTGTGTGTATGTTAAGTGTACTGCTGTTAACACGTGAGTTTCCCCATTGAGGGAGTAATAAAGGACTATCTTATCTTATCTTATCTTATCTTAGTTCTTTTTAATTGTATTCTAAAATAATGAAACTTATTTAATTGCATTCAGATTCATTTATATAGTGTCTATTACGATACAAGTCATCTCTAGGCACTTTCTAGAAACCCAGAGCATGACCACGGAACAACCGTGGAGGCAACTCGATGCAGTGACTTTTTGAAGAAGCGCATGGATAACCCTGAGCATCCTCTTCACAACACCATGATTCAGCATTCACAACACCATAATTCAGCATTCACAACACCATGATTCAGCATTCACAACACCATAATTCAGCATTCACAACACCATGATTCAGCATTCACAACACCATGATTCAGCATCCCAGTGTCTTCAGTCCGAAGCTTCTTCAGAGCCACTGTAACACAGACTGCTACAGGACATCCTGCCTGCCCTCAGCAATAAACCTCTGCAATGCCTGCTCATGTGGTCCACTTCTGATACATACATCTGATACATCATTTATATATTTACTGACTGGCAGAGCTCTCCGTTCTCGGAGAGCCCTGCCAGGAACATTAGACCTGATAGTGCCTTATGTTCCTGGCAGAGCTCTCCGTTCTCGGAGTGCAGGTTTACTCGTAGTTCCAAATGTAGATTTGGAGGGCGGGCGTTCTGCTATCAGCCACCATTACTATGGAACCAACTTCCAATCTGGGTTAAGGAGGCTGACACCAC